>NC_089858.1:34073748-34373748 GCF_036373705.1 Amia ocellicauda | reverse complement strand
CGGGCATCGTGTTTGGTTTATCAGAGGATTTGGAATTGGCGGGAGCATAAATTAACTTAAAAGGGCACAACTCCTTGAAAAGGGTGTTCGAAGATTGATACAAATTACAAACCTAATGTTTGTGCTTTCGCTTCTTTGCTGGTGTATCTTTTGTGCTTCGTCATGTTACCTGGCTCTCTTTGACGTGGCAAAGGCATCCACACTTTTACAGAATCCCTGCAGCCTTGCAATAGCAGGAATATATATATATAAACTACCTTTCCACAGTACATATTGATTAATAAATAGCCTAGGCACATAAAGAATCTTTTTAAGTACACAGTGAATTTGGCTTGATAGTCATGAGTAAATCACAACACCCTAAAGAGCTTTTACAGGCAGCTCAGAGGCTGGGGGTGAACTCTCGACACAACACAGAGATCCTGGCGGATGTAATACGGTCCTTCTGTTTTATAAAGAGCCACATCTTCACAAAAGGATAAGGCGCTTTAATGTTCAAACCCCTTTGAAAGATGAGGCTCTTCCAACCACTAAAGCAGATGATTATGGCTGGCCTGTAAAGGTGGCATTTAATTTAGAATCCATTTGCAGAAATGATCCACTCTACCCAGACAAACACCGAGACAGAAGACCACTCCCACACTGCAACTATACATATTTTGTGAATGGAATATCAGACACATATCTCACATATACACTCACCTAAAGGATTATTAGGAACACCATACTAATACTGTGTTTGACCCCCTTTCGCCTTCAGAACTGCCTTAATTCTATGTGGCATTGATTCAACAAGGTGCTGAAAGCATTCTTTAGAAATGTTGGCCCATATTGATAGGATAGCATCTTGCAGTTGATGGAGATTTGTGGGATGCACATCCAGGGCACGAAGCTCCCATTCCACCACATCCCAAAGATGCTCTATTGGGTTGAGATCTGGTGACTGTGGGGGCCAGTTTAGTACAGTGAACTCATTGTCATGTTCAAGAAACCAATTTGAAATGATTCGACCTTTGTGACATGGTGCATTATCCTGCTGGAAGTAGCCATCAGAGGATGGGTACATGGTGGTCATAAAGGGATGGACATGGTCAGAAACAATGCTCAGGTAGGCCGTGGCATTTAAACGATGCCCAATTGGCACTAAGGGGCCTAAAGTGTGCCAAGAAAACATCCCCCACACCATTACACCACCACCACCAGCCTGCACAGTGGTAACAAGGCATGATGGATCCATGTTCTCATTCTGTTTACGCCAAATTCTGACTCTACCATCTGAATGTCTCAACAGAAATTGAGACTCATCAGACCAGGCAACATTTTTCCAGTCTTCAACTGTCCAATTTTGGTGAGCTTGTGCAAATTGTAGCCTCTTTTTCCTATTTGTAGTGGAGATGAGTGGTACCCGGTGGGATCTTCTGCTGTTGTAGCCCATCCGCCTCAAGGTTGTACGTGTTGTGGCTTCACAAATGCTTTGCTGCATACCTCGGTTGTAACGAGTGGTTATTTCAGTCAAAGTTGCTCTTCTATCAGCTTGAATCAGTCGGCCCATTCTCCTCTGACCTCTAGCATCAACAAGGCATTTTCGCCCACAGGACTGCCGCATACTGGATGTTTTTCCAGTCTCCTTAATAAGGGTGTAGTGCCACCCAGGGCATAATCGACTGTTTGACCAACCATACACAAGACAGCAACGTGCTGCATTCTCATGATGGCCAATCAGTCAATGAAATCTCTCAGACCGGCACAGAAAGTCCATGTGGCAGGGGGGAGCTCACCCTGTCACAATACACACACACACACACACATATATACAGTGAGGGAAAAAAGTATTTGATCCCCTGCTGATTTTGTATGTTTGCCTACTGACAAAGAAATGATCAGTCTATAATTTTAATGGTAGGTGTATTTTAACAGTGAGAGACAGAATAACAACAAAAAAATCCAGAAAAACGCATTTCAAAAAAGTTATAAATTGATTTGCATGTTAATGAGGGAAATAAGTATTTGATCCCCTATCAATCAGCAAGATTTCTGGCTCCCAGGTGTCTTTTATACAGGTAACGAGCTGAGATTAGGAGCACTCTCTTAAAGGGAGTACTCCTAATCTCAGCTCGTTACCTGTATAAAAGACACCTGTCCACAGAAACAATCAATCAATCAGAGTCCAAACTCTCCACCATGGCCAAGACCAAAGAGCTGTCCAAGGATGTCAGGGACAAGATTGTAGACCTACACAAGGCTGGAATGGGCTACAAGACCATCACCAAGCAGCTTGATGAGAAGGTGACAACAGTTGGTGAGATTATTCGCAAATGGAAGAAACACAAAATAACTGTCAGTCTCCCTCTGTCTGGGGCTCCATGCAAGATCTCACCTCGTGGAGTTTCAATGATCATGAGAACGGTGAGGAATCAGCCCAGAACTACACGGGAGGATCTTGTTAATGATCTCAAGGCAGCTGGGACCATAGTCACCAAGAAAACAATTGGTAACACACTATGCCGTGAAGGACTGAAATCCTGCAGCGCCCGCAAGGTCCCCCTGCTCAAGAAAGCACATGTACAGGCCTGTCTGACGTTTGCCAACATCTGAATGATTCAGAGGAGAACTGGGTGAAAGTGTTGTGGTCAGATGAGACCAAAATCGAGCTCTTTGGCATCAACTCAACTTGCTGTGTTTGGAGGAGGAGGAATGACCCCAAGAACACCATCCCCACCGTCAAACATGGAGGTGGAAACATTATGCTTTGGGGGTGATTTTCTGCTAAGGGGACAGGACAACTGCACCGCATCAAAGGGACGATGGACGGGGCCATGTACTGTCAAATCTTGGGTGAGAACCTCCTTCCCTCAGCCTGGTCAAACCTGGTGGCCAACTACAAGAAACATCTGACCTCTGTGATTGCCAACAAGGGTTTTGCCACCAAGTACTAAGTCGAAGGGGTCAAATACTTATTTCCCTCATTAACATGCAAATCAATGTATAACTTTTTTGAAATGCATTTTTCTGGATTTTTTTGTTGTTATTCTGTCTCTCACTGTTAAAATACACCTACCATTACAATTATAGACTGATCATTTCTTTGTCAGTGGGCAAACGTACAAAATCAGCAGGGGATCAAATACTTTTTTCCCCCACTGTATATACACACACCTAAAGGATTATTAGGAACACCTGTTCAATTTCTCATTAATGCAATTATCTAACCAACCAATCACATGGCAGTTGCTTCAATGCATTTAGGGGTGTGGTCCTGGTCAAGACAATCTCCTGAACTCCAAACTGAATGTCTGAATGGGAAAGAAAGGTGATTTAAGCAATTTTGAGCGTGGCATGGTTGTTGGTGCCAGACGGGCCGGTCTGAGTATTTCACAATCTGCTCAGTTACTGGGATTTTCACGCACAACCATTTCTAGGGTTTACAAAGAATGGTGTGAAAAGGGAAAAACATCCAGTATGCGGCAGTCCTGTGGGCGAAAATGCCTTGTTGATGCTAGAGGTCAGAGGAGAATGGGCCGACTGATTCAAGCTGATAGAAGAGCAACTTTGACTGAAATAACCACTCGTTACAACCGAGGTATGCAGCAAAGCATTTGTGAAGCCACAACACGTACAACCTTGAGGCGGATGGGCTACAACAGCAGAAGACCCTACCGGGTACCACTCATCTCCACTACAAATAGGAAAAAGAGGCTACAATTTGCACAAGCTCACCAAAACTGGACAGTTGAAGACTGGAAAAATGTTGCCTGGTCTGATGAGTCTCGATTTCTGTTGAGACATTCAGATGGTAGAGTCAGAATTTGGCGTAAACAGAATGAGAACATGGATCCATCATGCCTTGTTACCACTGTGCAGGCTGGTGGTGGTGGTGTAATGGTGTGGGGGATGTTTTCTTGGCACACTTTAGGCCCCTTAGTGCCAATTGGGCATCGTTTAAATGCCACGGCCTACCTGAGCATTGTTTGTGACCATGTCCATCCCTTTATGACCACCATGTACCCATCCTCTGATGGCTACTTCCAGCAGGATAATGCACCATGTCACAAAGGTCGAATCATTTCAAATTGGTTTCTTGAACATGACAATGAGTTCACTGTACTAAACTGGCCCCCACAGTCACCAGATCTCAACCCAATAGAGCATCTTTGGGATGTGGTGGAACGGGAGCTTCGTGCCCTGGATGTGCATCCCACAAATCTCCATCAACTGCAAGATGCTATCCTATCAATATGGGCCAACATTTCTAAAGAATGCTTTCAGCACCTTGTTGAATCAATGCCACGTAGAATTAAGGCAGTTCTGAAGGCGAAAGGGGGTCAAACACAGTATTAGTATGGTGTTCCTAATAATCCTTTAGGTGAGTGTATATATATATATATATATATATGCCTGCCTACTTTCAACATTTATTTCGGCTGTCACTGCTCTAATTAGCTTCATTAATCCCTGTCCATTTCTCAGTGAAATCACAGAGATCTGATGAGGACTCACACATTTATTAATGATTTCTTTCCATGAAAATGACCGTCTTTAAACTGCAGTCAGGTGATATAGAGTGATGCTCCTGTTAGACTCACTGACATGTGTCACAGTGTGATGCTCAGAGTGATAAGGAAGCCTCCTTAGGAAACAAATCTAGTTTGCTGAGTTGTATTTATTAAACCAACAAACAAAAAAAACTAACAGGATTGGCTGATGAAAGTCTACATTGTCACTTGAAGAATTATACAAGGGCACACTCATTTGTTAATTACTCTGAATCACTTGACTGCAGTGAAACGAATATATATGCACACCTATACGGCAACATTTGTGGGATATATTGATGTTTTTTTCCCCGCTTGGGGCCCACAATCCTCCCCTGTCTCCTAGTTATAAAGTATTTAAGCTTATTAAAATAACGATTTATCTTGTTTGTACTTTACAGACATTTCAATTTTAAACTAAATAGCAATCCCTGCTTACCGATAGTAATCCCTGCTCACCAATAGAGGAGTTGTGTAGCTCTTCTGAATGGGCTACTTATTCCACATTGTGCTGCTGTCAGGGCAGATTCACTGCAGGAATGTACAGACTCCGCTTCTCTCTCCCTACCTCGTCCATCGCTTTTCATGTCAGCTGTGTGTTTAATTCAACATTATCCAGCGGCTTAGCGTAGATAATTTGCAAATATCAACTTTGTGTATTTGTTTGTTTTCAGACGAATGTGTGTCTATTTCTTTCTTCCAGAAAATTATTGTGTCTGGGGCCCTGTTCCAGAAGGAACACTTTCTCATGGCTATGATACTGAGATATCCCAATTATAATCCGGGGATGCAAGGACTGGGATCATTAAATCTCCCCAAATCTGGAATCACAAGAAACTACCATGGAGCTGAAAAGCTGTAAGACTTATCACATAGGAGAAGATTATCAGAGTGAATTAAACCAATAAAGAAAGAGTTGATGGTTATTCCACAAATTAAATAAAAACTATTATTATCCAGAATACACACATATATAGAGATGGGTGACAAATTAAAGGAAAAAACAACATAAAGTGTCTCAGTAAGGTGTTGGGCACCACGAGCCCCAGAACAGCTTCAATTCTCTTGGCACAGATTTTAGAGTCTCTGAACTCTACTGGAGGGATGAACACCATTCTTCCAAAAGATATTCCCTCATTTGGGGTTTTGATGATGGTGGTGGACAGCGCTGTCTAACACGTCGGTCCACAATCTTCCATAGGTGTTCAATTGGGTTGAGATCTGGTGACTGCGCAGGCCATAGCATATGATTAACATCATTGTCATACTCATCAGACCATTCAGTGACCCTCGTACCCTGTGGATGGGGGCATTATCATCCTGGAAGAGACCACTCCCATCAGGATAGAAATGTGTTACCATGGGATAAAGGTGATCACACAGAATAACTGTGTAATGATTTGCAGTGACCCGTACCTGTATGGGGACACGTGAACCCAAACTATGCCAGGAAAATGACCCCAACAGCATTGCTTAATTGTATCATGCAGTACACCTGTTTGGAGGCATCTGCATTCGTTATGTTCCTCCACTCACTTATTCAGGTTTTTCCTTTAATTTGTCTCCCGTCTGTATATATACACTGCCATTCTTGTAAGAACCGTACTCAGGAGAGGAACTGCTTTAGAATGACTATCCAAGAGACTGGCTGCTACATATTTATCACCTTAGTTCTTCTGATATTTAAAAATGATCTTAGAGGCCATGGCGAAAAAATAACAAATGACAATGAAAAGGAGAAAACTATTTAGTTTGCATACACAAACACTGTCCAGTCTTGAATCAATAGTCCTTGTAGTCAATTTATTTCGGGTGTCTGGAGTTTGATGTGAGCAGGGTCAAAAGCAGCATCCTTGCTCCGTGTAGAAGACGTATCCTTCCTTTATTGGCCCAGCATCTGCTACTACACTATCTTTATTTTTTTAAAGAAGACCTCTTTCACTCACAGGCTTAATGCATTTTTATGACTATCTGAACAAAGTTTGTCCTTGAAGAATAAATCAAGAGTTTAACAAAAAGCGTCCTTCAGACTTTCTAAGCTACCAAAGTGATTCTTGCATTAGCTTCAATTCACCTGAGCCGAAAAGGTGACCCTACTTGGCCATTTTGACCTTCTTTTAAACATCAATAAGCATAAACAAATAATACAACACCCAATATGTGTCTACAGGCTAACAGGGTCTAGGTTGTATTTGTAGGCGTTTAAGAATCATAATACCAGCACTTTAAGTTACAAATGTTGATTAAGACACTTCTGAAGAACAATGGTTTCACCCTATAAACAAAATCAGGTTGTGGGTAAAATAACAGGGCAGCACACTGCAGGTCAGTATGACGATACCTCCTTTTTCACGGTGGCCATTTATTTATCAAACTGAAGAGGGACACACAGTTGACACACTTAGAGAAAAAACACTCTCTTGCCATCACTCTTTGTCTGTGAAGAGGACCATTTTAGCAGCACAGAAAATAAAAAACGAAAATAGTGAAGCACAGAAGCCGGCTGTTATTTAATTGGCTTTAGTTTCCAGGCTAATTTTCTTGATTCCCTCTCCTTTTCTTTCCCCTCTGCCTTTAATCAATCCCTCCATGGCAGCTCTGTTTGAGATGGCTGCCAATCACCCTGCTCTTTTCTGTAAGGTTCCGAAAATGAAAAGCGAGCCAGATTTTTGGATGGGAGCCCAGCATCCTCTCTCACTCCTTCTCTCTCTCATTCCTCAAACACCCCCCCTCATACCCTGCTCTACACACACACACATACACACGCAACCTCTCCTTTAGCATCGCCACTCTCCATTCCCACAACAGAAAAGCCCCCCGAGGAAGCAAACATGGTCATTAAAGAAACTGAAATGCAACTTTGAAGTTATCTGTATCTTCAATCCATCTTGCAGTCCTCCACCCCATCAGTTTAATTTGTCTCCTCCGACGATGGACACGTAGGGAGCATTGCCTCTGACACCGAGGCGTTTCACGCTCAGCTGATGCTGTCTGTGGTAGTTGCTCCCAAAGGGCGATCGGTGGTGGGAGCCTGTTTCCTCAGCCTACATGTAACAGCGGGTAAAGCCCCACAGACTTTACACAACATCTGTCTCTATTTACATAGCAGAATCTGATCCACCGCATTGCAATACAGGCTGACAAACAAGGCAGTCCTTGAGAAACATACCAACAAACACACGTGGAGCCTGACCAGAAAGTGGATCAACTGTATAAATTCAACTGTGAGACGACTGTAGTTTAAAAGAGTCCCGAAACAATAAAACTGGGATCCTACAGTATGCAATGTAGAGCCAGGCATCTATCACGTCCAATGTGTTCACTTTGTCACTGTGCTACAGCTGGGCTTTTGTTTTTTCATCTGATTAGCAATACTTCCATGCTAAACACACAACACAGTTATTCCTGGTGCGAAAATAATAAAACCTAGAGAGAGAGTAGTCCCTGTTCGGTGAAATCCCAGAGTGGGTTTTGAAAGCTGTGTCTGGATTGCTGCAAGCAAGCTGCAGATTTGAAATCCACACGTGCCCCACCCCACCAGCCTGCCCTGCTGAACCCAAGCAGGATGCAATCTCGAAGTGCTAATGGATAACACCACACACAGAACAGATTCTGCTTGGGTTGGCTTCTCACCTTTTGTATTACGTAATGCAGAAGTATCTTTCTCACACTTAGTTTGCCATCGTTCCGTGCACAGCAGGCCCTTGATCAGAGGTACCATTCCTCAGGTAATGAAGGAAGCCCAACGTCTGTGGACATCTTACACCTTACATCTTACATAAGCAGACATGTGACCTCCTTTAAATCGCTCCAAGGTAACAAGTGGGCCACCCACAGATGAATGCCACACACATAACACACTTAGAGGTTCACCCTGTCCCTAACAAAGGACAGAATCCCATCGCTGCAGTGACTCATGTCACATTGAACTACCATGGCGATGCTAAATAAGGAACTCCAGAAATACACCGAGCAAACACGACTTCTATTCTTCCCCTTCTGTATTTATTTGTTCTGATGTCTATGTTCACAGTTGCTTAGTAAACAGCCAGGGAACTGTAAAAACCTGAGCAGAGCAAAAGTTACAGCACAGCGGTGTGGAAATAAAGCACAGGGTACAGCACTTACAGCAACAATGCGATGAGCTTGAGTTGCAGACATTTGGCAGTACTAAGGCAGATGCTGAGTGACCTCCTGAGTGACTGAAAGAATAAAAGAGGAGCAACAAGAAATGCTGGAAATGAGTTTTACCCAGTATTACTCACTCCCGGTCTTGAAGAGTTGCAGACCATTTGTTTTTCTATTCTACTAAAGCTCTTTGTAACTTAATTGGATCAAGTATTGACTTAATTGATCTTACCACTGTGTCTGGGTTTCTTAGTGATTTGAAGAGTTTAAATTTCCTTTAAAATCTACAAGGCTTTGCTTCTGCAAGGCCTGGAGTGAGGATAAATGGGCTAGAAGGTCACATTTAAAGAGAAGAGAGAGAGCGAGAGAGAGACGTTATGGAGATATCTGTTACAGATCATTGATAATCCTGACTTATTTAAGTAATAAATTCATCGTGTTTGACAAAGCTGGGGGAGGGGTGGCTGACATGTTGCTCGTACGGTCCTCATCTTTGATGCAAGCAGAGGTCTTGGATACTGATGTGCTTCAGATGGAATAATCTATACCGATTCGGTCCAGTGAATTCAGGGCATCTTTCTTGCCTCCACATTTCCAGGGCTGCTCGCCTATAAATGTCAGCATGTGTCAGCCTTCCTGCCTCACAGACGAAGGCTCCTCAATGCAGAGATGATGTCTGAAATGGGGGAATGATATCACAAGCAATAGAGATAAGACTCATAGTGGATAGTGTCGTTTTTTTTTTAAACCCACAGTAGCAAGCAGCAGTCAAACAGCAAAAAGTTTTGAAAAGAAGGAGTGTTGAAGTGAGTTAAGATATTCAGCCGGTTTGAGCCACAGTCGGAGAGGAAAGTCACGTACATCATCTTGGCCTAAGAAATGTGAAAAAGTTATCTTTAAAGTCAAGAATACTATCCAAAGGGGCAGGGGCCTATAGTGCTACCATGGGACCTCAGTGAATGTATTTTGTATATCTCTTTCTGTCAGAAAATAAGAGACTACTGCCCAGCCTCGCAGCCTTTGGGTAGTATTCTGTTTTTCAGATAACCAGGTTTGCACTTACTGATACACTACAAATGGCCCCGAGAAAGCCCAATGGCACAACCGCAGTCCCGTCCAGAAAATGTGCTTCAGGTAAATCTCCTGCCCTCCCGCCAAACCCAAATGTGTCACTAGAAGGGGTTTTGCCAAAGACGTCTTGTCTCTAACCAGTTAGGAGAATCCACCATTCAAGTGTTTATGTAGTCTGGTTATCTGCTAGGCCCAGAACTGGTAGCATTGGCATCACTTGAGGATTTATTTAATTAATAGTTGGGCACATCTCCTAATTAGGGGCACTGGATAGACAAAATCAAGATGGTCTCGTCATTAGCACCAGCGGGTTACGATCTCGCTGCTTTGGATCTGACGTTGAGGCTGGGAAGTGATATTTGAGCTCCTTGTTGCTAATTAAATCAGAAGAGAAGAACTGTGAAGATGCCATCTCCAACTGAAAGGAAGGAAAAACAAACAGACTGGTCATTGAACCATCGCTGTCGAACTCGAACCTTGGCTAACTCGTTAAAAGCCACATGATATTCTAGTTGGGCAGGCTTCAAATATTAGAATTGTTCGCATTTGGACAAGGGATTTTTAATCATTCTTTTTTCTACAGTTTAAATAATGTTAATTAGACACCAAAATTTTTTCTGTCTCTACCCCCTCCCCGTCCCCTCATCTCTCTCTCCCCTCCTCATCCCCCCACCGTCATTCATTTTAAAATCCTGCCTTTGAAACAATAAATATCGTAGTAAAGTTTTTTGTCTCATTTTTGTTTGGTTCTGGAAACTACTAACTTAAAAGTATTGGATTGCTGTGGACTCACACACATTTCAATTTCTTCAAGCTTGATGAGATTGTTGTCAGTGCTAGGTTGCATGCAGGAAACTTAACGATTTATAACATTGTGCATTTGAAATATGTGTATCTCCCTCACCATGAGAACACTTTTTAAAGTATAACCTTTAGCGTAAAAGTCATTTTTCTTATTTTGTCAGTCAGTGCCGTTGCCAGTGCTGAATTGTGTTTAGTGTGCAGTTGCACCTCTGGTTGTATAATGTATGCGGTTGCAGGTACATTCTTGTGAATCACCTATTCCTTGGCTTTTTTTTAAATCCTGGGATCTTACAAAAGGTTATAACTACTTAAGAAGTGCACTATTTAAATAATTCTTTATTCATTGAATACTAAATGATCCTTGAAAAGGGATCATTTTCTGTCATTTCTCCCAGAGGAAGACACTTTTAGAAAGAACATGAAATAGTCTTTTTTTATTTTTTGTTTTGACTTTTAAGGTAAAAAGTTTTGTGGGAAAAAAATGACCTTGTGTTTTTTAGTTTTTTTTTTTTTTTAACAAATTGGCTTGCCTTTTAAAGACTAAATCAGCAAACCCTACATCTTGCCAACACAATTATTGCACTCTAGTGCCAAGCTGTTTTTCTTGATTACATTTAAGTGTTATGCCTTTTCTCCCCAGTTTGCAAAAAAAAAAAAAAAAAGAATAATACATTGAAAATAAAATGCTGTAATGTTAACCCTTTGTTTGTTGGACACACACATGCATACATATAAGCTTACACACCTACATGTATTACCAGGTTTACCTTTTGACATTTCTTTCACTAAATCAAGCACAAGACAAACATCTACACAACCCTCCTCCAAATCCTACAGTTGCCTCCTCACTTGCCTTTGAAATCAGTCCAGGCTCGTTCTGTACAGTCTTCTGAAAGCCTCAAGCAAATGTTTATTATTCTGCTCATGTTTTCATTACAAAAAAATATAATAATTTACTGTTTAAGCTTCTTGGTTTTAAAGCAAGTCCACCGCTAGTTCTATGCAACTCTTTATAAGCTGGGCAGCAGCACAGCGAGGAAACTGGGAGCTCAGAGATATGAAATCGTGACTTTTGATGCTAGCACAGAGAGTTTTGTAATATATATATATATATATATATATATATATATATATAGTCATGCTTATTATATTCGGAGGAAATAAAAACAGTAACAAAGCTTGTTCTCACTTCCAATATTTCCCTTTGAGTGTCAAAGTCTTCCAGTCTTCCTAGTTCACAGCAAAGCCACCTCTGGTCCACACAGCAGTGTTGGATGAGTGCCGGACTCATACCTGTGTTCAGCACCTCTTTTCCTTCATCCGGGTGTTTGCAGATCCTTATAGTGCTACTCTACCAGCTTGTCACCATGATGCATTGTCATTTTTGTAGATGTACAGGGCTCTGACTTCATAATTACATCAATGCTGTGCGAAAAACGGCAATATGTACTGACTGGGCCGAGTGCCCTTCAGAGAAACCAGCCTCTATAGAGAGAGGCACTTCACATCTATAGCTGGTGGGGAGAGGCTGGTTCCCTCACATCACTGGGAATAAAGTGTATCTGTATCTCTATCTGTCCTCCTAATTCATGTGGACCGGCCTGTCTGTCTCCTCTGTGCGTGTTTGTCAAGATGCGTTTGTGTACAAGTGATTATCTGTGCATTTGTGTGCTTGCTTGTCCGAGGCAACTTATGGACCTCGGAGGTGCCTTCTACTTTCCAGGACTCAGGGCCGCTGAGTGGGATCTGACAGGCTTGACTCCCGGTGTGCTGTGTTCGCTCTCTCTCTCTCTGATGGGCGTTAGTATTCAGGACAGCACGTGTGCTGCAGTCAGCCCGGCACCATGTGAAAGCGAACTCTCTGTCATGTAGGATTGCTCAGCAATTCCATTAGATGCCTGTGAGCAGACTGTCAATTCAGTCCGGATCCACTCAGAGCGCCGAAGATTGCGCCTTAAGATGTGCTTTCAGGGCAAGTGGTTTAAAGTGGCTCAAGGAAAGGTTTATTTCCGAAGTCATTGTTGTTTTATTGATTTCCAGGTTTCTTTCTTTCTTCCTCTCGAATACATGAATACACATCTTTGTTCTGTTCATTTTCAGGAATTAATATTAGCATTTGAGCAGCATTACGGAGACAATTTTGATTTTTAAAGCAGGGGTGAGTGTTTTAGGAGAAGAAGTCTAATTCCTTGTGATAAGGTGATGAAATGACTTGTAAATGCTCAGCTAGCCTGACCAAAGCCTAGTGTAGTGGGGTGCTGCCCTGGTCAGATGAAGCCAAACTGGAGGCTGACATGACAGGGGAGGTTAAAAAACACAACATTGCTGATTGGTTGTGGCTGATAATTAGTTTTTGAATGGTTTCAAAAGCTGTTCATCTGGTTCTGTGTTTGATGCATCACAAACATACCTGCTCTGCAGTATGTGATGGGGGTTATGGTGAGTCCCCTGCCCTGCTTCGTTTGTATACTTTTGTCAAGTCCTGTATGGCAGTTCCTTCCCTTCTGGGTAACGTCTGATCAAATTAAAGCCAAGCTACAATTAGCATTCTCGACACAATTCAGTGGCACTGGAACGTGGCAGTGTAACGCAGGTGGGTGGCTGTTAGACCGCGCTCTACATTGAACCCTGCAATGAAGCAAGGCACTATGGGAAAGACCAAGTTAATAACACTAGGTCACATGAGCCCCCATTAAATTCCACATGGATATTGGTAGCAGTGATTAAGATGCTCTCCGTCAGTTTGTCCTAAATTGAAATTGTAACGGTGACTACGGAGGGTTGCAAAGTAAATCACGCCAACTGTCTTAAAGGCCTGATCAGATAAGGGCACAACTGTGTTTCCACTTATACTCACTGCAGGGATCACTTTGGATCGTTTTGTTCTTTGTTTTATTTAATTTCTTTGTAGCTAATGTCAGCCCTCCTGTGTTTGGGCTATGAATGGAAAGTCATAATGCAGTAATTCAACAGACTTTTAGCACAGTAATTGTTCAGTTTTCCTATGGTTTGTATCATGGTTATACGATGCACGTTATTTTTCCAGGCTTTGCTTAATGCATTGCTATATTTTTTCATGCTCTCCCACGATTCCACTTTACATTCCTGCACCATACTTTGTCTTCACCGTTCGGCACTACAATTAGGGTTGGGTTAAAGCCAACTCCGAACAGCGGGAGGCTGTTGACTGAGGTTGTATTCCAGTGGAGTAGCTGCTGTGTTCCTGAAGCGAACCAGTGCCGGGTTGGGAGAGGGAGTCCCTGGCTGCAACACACACTGACCTGCCAATGTTACAAAACCCAAAACGAAAGGATTCCGATAAATGTTTAATGAGCCTCCATTAGCTGCATATTTTAGACTTGTACAATTTTAATGTGTCCTGTGGCCAAAAAAAAAAAAGAAAACCCACTACAAATGATCCTTTCAGATTAAAAGCTCTGGGACCTTATTCCCTCAGATGCAGTTACATGAGTTTTAGGATACCGTCTGATGAAAATATGTATTTAGTATTAATTTATCCAATTAGGTAGCTGTGCATGTCCTATTGAGCATGGAGGGACAGTGTCGTTTTGAAATATAATCATAAACATAAAATAAATACATAACAGAAGACGTTGCGCTTATGACAGCTCATGCAAACAGTCTGATGTGGGTAATGATCAACTTTATTGCTCTGTACTAGACTCAGGGCCGGATTAAATTAAAACTTTGACCGATCTGCCAGTAGAAAACTACAGAACAACAACTTCAGTTGCAGCTTCATTTTTAGTAAGATGGCACTTTTTTCTAATCAGAAATGTAACCGCTATGATGTACAGGTCTGTAGTTTTCTATTAGTCGGTGGGTCAAAGTTTGATTTAATCCAGCCCTCAGTTACAAATATGCCCTCGTACGCCATGATGGACAAGTTTGTGTGAAGCATCTGTCCACTGTCACCTTATCTGGGGAAAAAACAATATCACATAAAAGGCTGTTCAGGGCGTTTTCTCGTGCCTGTATGGCACTGCAGCTGCATGTGGATACGCATTTATCTATAATTTGTACTGAACACTTAGACAATAAGAGCCTTGATTTGAACATCCTCTTTTAATTCCCCAGAGCCACGCACACTGCCTTACAGCTGGTGATTAGCTGGGACAAGGGAATGTTATTGTTGTGGGTTTGTGTTTTTTTGTCTTTCAAATTTACATTACATTAGTTCATCTTTAAAACAGATTACAAATTCCCCCAAAAAAAGAAAAAAGAAAGAAACAAAAGAAGAGACAGAAGTCCAGGCTAATGAGCAAGTGATTAAAACAATATCTTAATCACGACATCTTCTGAAGAGGAGTGCAAGCTAGAATTTAATCATAACATCAGATCGGTGTTAACAAACATATCAGGGTATCCCCCAAAGGCTACACGGCTGTGAGAGAGAGACGGGCGGGAGGCGATTGTATCCGCCCCTGTTTGGAGCGGCCGTGACTAAAGAGCTGTGTTATAAATAGCGTTGTGCTCCCGTTATGCTAATTGGGAGAATGGGGACTGTGAATTTGAAAGTCACGTGGATGATTTTATAAATCTTTCATTCTTTTTTTCTTTCCCCTGACAAGCATGAAACCTGCTTAATGGCAACAGCATCCAACACAAATACCAGAGGAGGTGCATATTGGTGTCAGTGGTGGGAAGAGATTAGATCGTTATTATCACTTTGGCAACAGGAAACTCCCCCATCGATGTGGGAATGCGCTTCAAGTTCACACCTATATAATTTGACACAAGAAGAGTATTTCTTAAGTTGTCAAGACTTTTGATGTGAATTTAAGACAGGAACATAGTTGGATAAAATGTTCTGTTGCATAATCAACAGTTCTGGTTCTATTTAAACTACAAAGTAAAGACAAAAATGATATATAGATAGAGAAGCTGTGATTACGTTCCATTTAAAAACGTTCCCGGGATCAAAACCCACCTTGTCCAAGAGATATAAACTGCATAGTTTCACTTCCACTCGAACCAGAGAAGCACTACTTTATCTTGCAAAGACGCAAGAGATGGTTCCATCTCTTGAGCCTCAACGAGACATTAATTAAGGTTATTAAAGACGAACAGGAGGAAGAGGAGGAAGCGTGAATGAATGTAAGTTTAATTGCCTAATGGTGGTTGCCATAAAAAATCTATCGAAAGCTTTAGCCTAAAACAAAAACTCTGCGCTTTATTACATTTAACTTCCAGCTGACATCCCGGCCTGTGTTGTAAAAGAGGACCTGACTAAGCAGAACTGAAACGCAGGTCAATCGGCTGAAGAATAAGTTAATATCAATGGAGAACTGGAGCCAATAAACTAAACGGTGTAGCAGGCAGGCCCATCGCTTTGGGTTAGAGTATTTAGCACAAGATGAATAAGACGTGGGCTAATGCAGCAGCCCGATGCTATTGTTATATCAGGATGGATGTAGCTGGGGCTGTAATGTGTATGAGATGCTCAGATGCCCTCTGATATCCCCTTTGCTGGGACGGGAAGGACAGGACAGTCTGTGATCTGTGGCAGTGATAGACATTTTTAGCAAGGTCCTAGCTCTCAGTTTGAGGCAGTGTAGAACAATAGATTTGCACTTTTCACTTTGATATCATTAAAAATACAAATACCAAGGACACAACTACAGCTGACAAGGTTTCTTTTGGAGGTCTTTGCTTGAGATTAAGATATGGTTCTTTATTGTTTCATAAAATGAAAGTGTAAATTAAATTCAAGTTGCATTATTAAATACAACTCCATTGCTGTCTCTGAGGACCCAAGTCTGTGGGTTTTATTTTGGTTTGTTTGTTTTGTATTTTTCTAGTCCTATAAATTCCTTGTAAACAGTTTTATAAAACCATTTCTAGGACAGTGTTTGCAATATGTCTAGGAAATGTGGCACTAAAATACAGAAATAATCAAAGTCTGATGCCATAACAGAACATATGAGAGAGCTGTTTAGCAAAGCAGTGAATTCTCATTTAGCAGTCATATTGATGAGAGCTTTCACTGCATTGAGTAAAGCCTTCCCAAGCGTGGTGCTTCATAAACCAGGGCCTTTTACCCAACATCAGCAATGTTTATTCTCTATGAGTCACAACTGGACTATGAACAGATAGATTCCTTCCGATATCTGTAAATAAGTGCAATCAAAGGAAATCATACTTGGAGCAAACGTCAACAAAATAAGTTACTGTTGGATTGCAAGATCAAGCACAAACAGTGACGTTCTGTAAAAATTCTACCTTAGGCAGTCCCATTTAGGCCAGCTAACCAAATACCAGGGTGACAAATGTTGTGACAACACCACATTTAATTCTACACACTCTCCAAAAGGAAATTAAATACTGTCTGCTGAGGCAGTATGATCTAAACCCTGACTGAAACATTTGCAAGATAGTGTTTCCACCTAAGAAACAATGAATTTGTCTAAATACGACCTTTTCAAAACCTTTATCATGTTTAATTCCTCTGTACTAATGTGCGGAAATGACTCCAAAGCTGATTCAGTTTCAACAGGCCTGTTTGAGTCAGAATCAGGCCATGGAATGATCCCTAATAATCACTATTGTACTCTGAAAATAGTTCAGAGATTTCGAAACCGATTCCTCATTGTCAATCAGAGAAGAAGAAGAGCGATTATTCAATCTATCAATTGGACTAAAGATTCCTTGAATTGTTCTTATTTGCCTCCAAAAGATTAGAAACATAATTACATCTTGGTAGCCTCAAGGCTTGGTTATACACCAGAAAAAGCTGTTTCGAGATATCACGGATATAATGGATCTGTCGTTCTGTGACTCTCTGTTTCCGTTCAGCCTTGTGATGATCTCTCTTCAGCTGACGGATGGCATCGTGAACCCAGGGTGCTGTACGCTTCAAAGGAACCATTGTAGTTTTAACGGGATCAGCAGTATCAAAAACAGCTGTTACATGGCAGTAAAACATATCAGGCACCTCATGATAAAGAGTTATCACAGGAGAGGGGTGGAAACAATGATCCTAGCGCTTTAGAAAACTCTTTGACAGATCCAGAAGTAAGTGCACGTCAGCTGTGTAGTCGAGGGGCATACGCAGGCATATGCCATATGGCCACATAATTTGAAGGGAACTTGGCGTATGCCCACGTAATTTTAGAAAATCTTGCATATACCCTTGTGTAATTATAACCACCAGTACCCACCCCGGGCAGCAGGGCGGGTGAGAATTTTGGAGTTTGGTCTTGCTGTATAAAACAGTGCTGTTCATAGCTGGACTACTTGCTCTTGAAGGGATAGTTGTGGCCACTGTGATTTATTTTCCTTAGATTATTGATGCGCTTTATGTCCTTAGGTTATAATATTAGTTTCTGTTTTCGGTGGCCCGATGCCCACGCCATGTTCAACACTTAGAGAGCTTGGCTAGAAGAAAAGTTTGTTAGTCTTTCTTGCTTAATATTTTAAGGCTTAGTCCCATGTGACTGTGAATGCTGCTCTCATGAGGCAAAGTGGTTCTGAAATTTGTGATCTGACTTTAGGCGAAACCATTTTCTCTATCAGCATTAAAAATGACACGGAGGCGAGCGGGATCTGTCGTAACATAGCCGCTGCTTGCTTTAAGGAGACAGGCCGAGTTAAGTGTTGGGTATCTCTGCTCAATGAGCTGTCACAAACCATGGAAATATATTGTGAATTTGAAATGGCAGTGATTCAGTGCTTGGTGTGTTTTGTGGGGGCACAAATCGTCAAGAAAAGGGGACAGAGCACAAAGAGACAGCATAATAAACAAATGAGAAAATACTACAAGAACGAACGGGATGCTCTTGAAACTCCTGCATCACAAGACAGATACGCATGTGCACACTCATCTTTATCAGCCTATTCTTTCGAGCTTTTGAGATTCAGGCGTCTCCATCATGGGCATTTTTTCACCACACTCTCTGATCGCAATGACACGAAACTCCACAGGGGACAACAAAAGCATTGGGCCAAGGAAGAGGGATTGTACACCTCTGCAAATGAATAGAAACCCACACAGCCTCTTAGAGACTGAACCACAGCCCCGTTGATCCGAATACAGGCTGCTGTCTGGGCTGCTGGTGCCCTTTCTGCACAGCTCATGTCAATGGCCTTCCACTGCAGATACTAAGCCGACGAAAGGTCTTGTCAGCCCGAGAGGAAGCTTCCTGTGAGTCATGTAACGGGGTTCGATATTTTCCAGAGCACACTAACCTGCCTTTTGCCCACCGCAAAGACAGGGCTTTATTGTGCCTGGAGATTCAAATAATTCCTCAAATACTGGTGGCATTGTAGGCAGAATGTCACAGCAGTTGGACGGGAAGCAGTGGACCTCGTGCAGACTATATCTTGGCTGGTGTGCAATGAAATGAGCATTTTACACATTTAGTAGAGTCTGAGAGCAACATTTGAATACCTTTAAGCAATTTGTAGAATCATTACCATTTTTATTTGTATTATATATATATATATATATATATATATATATATATATATATATATATATATATATATGTATACACACACACTGTATATGGCACCACAAGAATGACTCCTCAGCATCCTCACTGTACCATACACTGCACATATTTAAGGTGGCAAGGAGCTGACATTAATTAGCAGAGATAACTCTGTGCTTGGCCTGAGGGACCTGGAGATCTAATAAAAGGGGATGAACCAGGGACCTCCTGAGCTAAAAATACACTCGCTGCCTGAGCAAAAAAAGGACAATGCTGCTAAGTCAACAGATACACATCTGTCTTTATTCAGACTAAGTTGCTGAGCTGTTCTACTCCAGTTGACTGGATGTCACATGGTAGTCAGGACAGACTCTTGGGCCAAGGGTGTGGTGATGTGGAAAAGTGCCAGCACAGCTCCTAATTTCTCCACAAATTATTCCTGTTATGGTCTCACTCCCTACCAACTCTTTGGGTTGCTTCGAGAAACAGCGGGGCAAGATCCTTGGATCAATAAGCCATTAGCAACCAAATGAGCAGGATGGGCACCATGATCTCCTTTTATCTGCAACACGTGTTCCAGTTCTTAGTTTCTCATCCCTCTGATCTCACCTGAGGCTAGCTTGCTGAGGTCAGCCCAGAAACACCCACAGATACATGAGTCATCTTCTGCTCATACACCAATGATATTCACTCCTCGTCCTGGAGGGCTGTGGCCCTGCAGTTTTCACTCGAAAGTTGGATTCAACACACAGGTTGCAGAATAACACGTATAAATCCTGTATGATCTGGAATTCATTATCCCGGACAGTGTGTGACTATTTGTTGGTGTGTATTTCAGGGGAGATGACTGGTCTGTTTGTTACACAGCACTGCAGTCTCTTTTCCAATCCCTAAACTGTATCGTTGTGTACTTTATGGACTCTCAGGACATTGTTTTCAACCTCAGAATGATGGGGAATGTTGCAAGGCTTAGCCAGTGAATGCGGAGACAGGGCTGTGATACCTGCTTGCTTTGTTAAATGTGTAAATCGTCTCCTGGTCGGGGCCATAGGAGAAACGTGAGGGATCTCATTTGCTTTGACATACAGTACAAGAGAAACCAGGCTTGAACTCCATGGCAAAAATCAAGAGATATGTTAGTGACCTGCTGTCTGGTAGATTTAGCAGAAGCCCCCACCCCTGACCCCCACCACCCCCACCACCCCCACCCCTGACCCCCACCACCCCCACCACCCCCACCACCCCCTGTGTCTTTCTCACTCCTACCATTTACATTCCAGAGAACTTTGTGCTTGTCTCAAGAACATGAAAGGCCCGTCAGAGATTTCAGAGGAAGAGAGCGAAGGAGCTACTGCTAAACTTCTGCCGAAGCAGCGGCAGACAATACAAACAAGCTCTCTGCTTTGATCATGTTGTGCTGGAACATGAACCCGGAAGCCTGCGATTGAACGACTGCCAGATTCAACTTGCCACCTTCCTGATCGTGCTCTCGGAGAGAGCGTGCATGGCTGAGCTGGGTTCCCCTGCATTCACTGAGGAGGAGAGGTGTGTGGTAGTGGGAGGGGGCATACAATGTAAGAAAGCTTAATTTCAATTTAAGTATTGCATGTTTAATGTCCTGCAAACCTTAACATGACAACCAGACATACATGCAGGCCTACAACCAAATGGGGCGTCTACTTTTCCCTCCTGATTTCTGTTCCCTTCCAAACAATATATCTATATCTATATCTATCTACTGTATCTAGACAGATATATATACACCGATCAGCTATAACATTATGACCACTGACAGGTGAAGTGAATAACACTGATAATCTCGTTATCATGGCACCTGTCAGTGGGTGGGATATATTAGGCAGCAAGTGAACATTTTGTTCTCAAAATTGATGTGTTAGAAGCAGGAAAAATGGGCAAGTGTAAGGATCTGAGCGACTTTGACAAGGGCCAAATTTTTCGATAGATAGACGACTGGGTCAGAGCATCTCCAAAACTGCAGCTCTTGTGGGGTGTTCCCGGTCTGCAGTGGTCAGTACCTATCAAAAGTGGTCCAAGGAAGGAAAAGCGGTGAACCGGCGACAGGGTCATGGGGGGCCAAGGCTCATTGATACACATGGGGAGCAAAGGCTGGCCCGTGTGGTCCGAGCCAACAGACGAGCTACTGTAGCTCAAATTGCTGAAAAAAATCATGCTGGTTCTGATAGAAAGGTGTCAGAACACACAGTGCATCGCATTTTGTTGCATATGGGGCTACGTAGCTGCAGACCAGTCAGGGTGCCCATGCTGACCCCTGTCCACTGCCAAAAGCGCCTACAATGGGCATGTGAGCATCAGAACTGGACCACGGAGCAATGGAAGAAGGTGGCCTGGTCTGATGAATCACGAGTTCAAGGTGTTCAAGGTGTCCAAATTCCCCAGATCTCAATCCAATCGAGCATCTGTGGGATGTGCTGGACAAACAAGTCCGATCCATGGAGGCCCCACCTCGCAACTTACAGGAATTAAAGGATCTGCTGCTAACGTCTTGGTGCCAGATACCACAGCACACCTTCAGAGGTCTAGTGGAGTCCATGCCTCGACGGGTCAGGGCTGTTTTGGTGGCTAAAGGGGGACCTACAAAATATTAGGCAGGTGGTCATAATGTTATGGCTGATCGGTGTATATAGATAGATAAATAGATAGATAGATATGAATCTAATACTGTTATAAAAATCGAATTATTATATTACCATGTACATGTCTGCACCAATTTAATTTATTTTGGTTTGTTTGTATCTTTCCCTATACTTTTTTTTCGTAAGCAGCCTGGAGTAGCTTGTCTTTCAAAGGCGGTTGGTGGGAAATGGGGAAGGAGCTGCAGAGTTCTGAGGACATTGAGGAGATAGAAGTCAAGGGCAGAGACAACCCCCGAACACAAGACGCCGAGAGTAATGCCGAACTCCAAAATGCAACCAGATATATGTTGGATTGTCTCATCTCCCGTGCCGTCCTTCTTGGGTTTCGCTGTAATGCATCTCTGTCTTGGCAGTTAAGCGTTACAAAACCTTACTCGGTGGCCCCTAACCTCAATGCCCAGCTGCCCTCTTTTTACAAACTGCCTGACTACAGCAGAGTCTTCTGGCTGTCAATCCTCGAAAGAAACAAAACAGACTCCACTGAAACGAATAGTTGTGACAGAATAACCCTGGAGGAAGGGCTCTGCTAGTTAGTCATTTGCATAAATCCAGCATGTCACTTTATATATGTATTAATGTGTGTATGTATTTATGTATTTGATATGTATTTGAGCAAATTAGCAACATTTCTCCCTAACTACCTTTATTTTCTTTTTCTTAAGCATAAGGGAGGGTGGGTGGTGTAATTGTTTTTCCTAAAACAGATTGCTTTGACATCTCACGATGATTCAAGCATGCTCTCTAACTGCATGGGTCAGTAATGGAAACCACTTCAGTCTGGATTCTATACATCTTCACTCATCTAAGCAGAAGGACGGGCAGGAGATAAAGACATGCTTGTGGAACAACACAGCTTTGATATCCCTTGTTACTCATATACTTACGCATGAGCCATGAAAGCAGTGTTGGCCAGCACAATGTGGATCTTGCGCCACTGGGAATTGCCCCAATTGGTAAAGCTCATTTATTGTACAAACTAAAGCAATCAGAAATGAACAGATACAAGGTCCACTTATCGCTAAAACTACCAAAGCCACGAAGGATAATATCCAGCTTAATGACTTGCCAACTGATGATGACATTTTAAGAGCTTTCAATGCATCACTAGGGAGGATGAAAGCTGTATCTGCTTTCTGATTGCTGATTCATTTATCATAATCTAGTGTAGATAGCTCCAGTCAAAGACATGGCCAGACCACGAGATAGATAAAACCAGCAAGAAATGAACTATAATGCCATATAATACCTTGAAGGATTTAATTTCTTTTTGCAAATCCTTGAAATGACTGGAAGATAATTTAGATTTTTAAATAAATACATCATTAAAATAATTAATAAATAAATACAAAAAACAAGTGTTAAAAAGAAAACCCATAATTGTTTTTACATATTAGTGTAAAATCACCACATTTTATGCTCAATTTAACACAGACACTTTGAACACTACAAGAAACTCAGGTGCTATACTGGGCTGTTTATGAGACATGTGCAAATAGCTTCACATGTCTGTATTATTAATATATTTTGAGAGAGGAATTTTATTATGTACTCATGCATATTTTGAAGCTTTTGAATCTAAACTCGCAAGCCCTCCTTTTTTAAAAGCATTGCAAAATGGACTAATTTCTTACTGCCAAGATGAAAGATGAAAACTCATCATGACTACTGAAGTATAGATGAGATAAACAGCATTGAGAATGCGATAATGGGAGATGTTTTATAACCCAGCTTTTGCTTTCTGCGAGACGTATTCTCCCTGGTACATCCTAATAGTTGTCTCAGTCAGGGCTGTGGCAGCCTTTAACATCCATAGCTGCTCCCCTTAGTTTATTCTCTCATCTTTACTGTTTAATGTCTCCCCCATCGTCTTCCACAAAGGCAGAAACATTTAAAGTGGTGAGAAATCGAATCAACAAATCATAACTCTGCCCTGCCTGGGAATCACAGATTACTAGGCTGTAGTTGCAGTTTAAGTCATTTTCAGATTCTACTTTCTACTACTACCAAAAACGTGACAGGGTATGAATTTGTAATCTGTATTCTGTAATTTTTTTCTAGGCCCATGTCTGACTTAACCCCGCCTCGAAAAACAAACAAAACACCTCATGACAGAGAAAGAGTTAACAGCCACCCATCACTGGAATTTTTATGCGCTATAACCTGTCCTGGAAACCTCGACTGCCGCCCTGTTCTATCGAGATTTTTACAACAAACGTACGGCTGTGCCAGCAGATGTGGTAAGTGTTGTTTCAGTATTACTTATTCATTACTGTACTTTGTCTTGGCTGTGTAATAGTAGTCACCTCACTCCTGAGCCCAGGGTAATGAAATGAAGTTAGGCTACCCATGAAGATAAGAGCCCCGAGGCTCATGCATAATAGAAATGAAATCAACACATAACGAAGATGAATCGCATAACCACTAATAATTACAAACCTCACGCTGTTGTGGAAAATATAAATGGCTTCTCTGTACTACAGCCAGGGAAGAACACTTTGACAAGTCTCAGAGAACAGGCTTCATACATCACCACTTATTTTTACATTTGTTTAAGTCATTTCACTTTTTGTGGTTTACATGCTAACAAGGTAAAATTATGTCACAGGGCCCAAGGCGTGCAGGGGCTGATTCTAGTGATGTCAGTCCACTAGAGTGGGAGGGGCTTGTATCGGGGGAGTGGTCTGTTTCTCTGGGCGGAGTCATGCTCGTCTGGGGCCGTGGGGACACTCAGATGTGTGTCTGGAGTTTGACTATGAGGACTGACCACTCTCACTGGACTTCCAAGTCATTCATTGTAAGTATTTATTTTGTTTATTTTTTATATGTAGGTATTAAGCACAATGTTGACGCACAATGCACTATTTATTGTCTCTTTAGAAAGCATTTCAGTCAGTCCACATTCAAGTAGTGCGTCAAAGAGATTACGTACACATATCTACACACACATGCATACATATTTCATCGACACAAATTACTTCTGCTGTGCTATGATGAGGGGCTGGTGAAGTCAAACGAGGAGAATCGCTTCACAGTGAGCTTTAGAGAGTGAGCTGAAAGCAGGTCTGTGTTGCTTCCTTCCTGTTTCTCCCCGTTCTCCGTAAGAAGCTCCCGGTTCTCTTGGGGATCTCGAGGAGTAGCACAGACACATAGCTTTTTGGTCTAAAGAATTTGGGAACATCAATCAAAATGAAATAAAAATAGAAAGATTGACATATATATTACTCTTTTTTATTTTTACTTTCGAGAAATATACATGTGGATAAATCATTGTTGTTATTTGAATACAAATGATGATGATTATACACACCTTAAATGGTTTAGATTACGCCGTTGGAAAACAACACTGACTTCAATGCTGTGATGAACAGAGCTGCAACCCTCACTCTGTACAGTGGCTCAAAAATAAAGACATAAACCTTAAATAACCCCCGACTCTCTCCACAAACTATTAAGTACATTATGAGCTCAGCTCTCTGCCGCTGTAATATCCCTCGGTAAAAGAACACAGCAAGGGAACAATAAAATGGAAAAGCAGGAGATCGTGTTCACCCAGCCCCAGAGCGCTACAATATAGAGCCCAGGTGGGGTGGAGGAGAGCAGCAGAGATGCCATCCATTGTGGAAGCCAACCCACACACAAAAACGCAAAAGACACAAAAAACACACAAAAAAGCATAGCAGGTATTAATTATCGTTGGTTCCGGAATTGTGTTTTGTTAAAGACAGGGAGACACCAGCGAGGAGGAGAGAGCCGGAGGGAGTAATGATCAGTCCCCTGCTGCTCCCCAGTCCGGGGTGTGTGATAATTTAAAAAAAAAAAGGCTGAAGGTTAAGATTAGCCGTGGGAAAGCAGAGGCGTTGAAGGACAAACACGGCGCACCGAACGTGAGTTGAATAGGCAGGCTACCGAGAGGAAGCGCTCAACATGGGGAGGGGATCAAGGCAAAGAGGAATCCTTAGGAACGGTAAGGCTTTGCTGTTGCAGCTTCTCCTCCTTTGCACTTCAGTCTCCTTTACCTCGCTCTCTCGTTCTGCTTTGGGTGCACCGTGCTTTTGCTGCAGTTTGTGGTGCTGGAGTGAAGGTTCGGGTGAGAGGTGCAGCACACTTGTATACTGTGGTGCCTTGGGTCCAAGAGAAGGGACCGCTTGATAAAAGATGATGTTGTCAAATGTCAAGGAAATTTCTGGTAACATGCCAATTTATCTAAAATACAAAATCCTAAAGTGGGAGTGGGTGGGGGGTGGCATCAAACTGTGAGGTGATAGGAAATTCCCTTAATTCCCCCCCCCCCCACATTGTGTCACACAGATAGATTCACTCCCTGGCTTGCCTAACTCACTGATGCATTTTCAGAAAGACCAAAACAAAAAAAACAAAAAATAGAACGCCTGTTGAATGCAGCCATTTTATTTTAACAGTCCTTCAAAGTCGAGATGAAGTGAGAATGTACATGCATGTGAAAGAGAGAGCGGGGACGCCCACTGCAAGCACCGATGTCAGCAGTGTGTCAGCTGCTGGCAGCCGATTGAGCAACACTCTCCAGCTGACTGTCAATCAATTGGGCCGTGCTTTATGCCAGGAAGGAGTTCGAGGCTCACTGGGAATCTTTTTTTTTTTTTTTACGAGAGCCCACAAAGAGACAGAATTAACAGCACTTTAATTCCATAGATGTCTCTGGTCTCCGGTGCGCCGCTTTCGCAGCAGGAGAATGCACACCCCTGCGTGTCACCAGCGCACATCAGGAATCGGTTATTGGTCTTATTTTTGGCATCCCGGCTGGTGAATGTAAAACAGGCCCTAATGGCATTAATATTCTGCTGGAGTTGTCACAAAAACAAACACCCGCTTCATGTGGAGCCTGCAGGCTGATGGAGCTGTGGGTATGCGAAGCATCCAGGTTACAGCCCCCGGCAAGCGTCCAGAATACTGCCGCAGCACCCCCCCATTGGGATTATTGAAAGATCTACACAAACCCAAACTCTTTTTAAACAGCCCGTCCTTTACAGTCCCTGGGTGAACCAAGGAATGAATTCACACAAACCCACGCCGCCTTTTGAGTTTTTCACAAGCCTCCATCAGACAGGCTCAGACTGCGCTGCTGCAAAAACCATCTCCTCTGTTTGCCTCGCTGTTGGCTGTTACCAGTACGCTACAGGGTTGGGGTTAAAGGCAGTGGGCTGAAACAAATGTTAGATCAGACAAGATCCAGAATACTGTGCAGGAAGACACCGGATGAAGATTTCTTTCTGTTGGTTTGGTTTTGTTTTCTTGGTAGTTGGTCTGTATGTACTTGTGTTTGTTTGTTTGTTTGTTTGTTTTTGTTCGACTGCCTCTCCTAACCTCCCATCAGAATTTAAACACTCTGGGCATCTCCAATCTATAGCAGCGGTTAACCGAGAGATACAACATGTGCAAGCTCTGCTCTGCTGCTTATGACTTGCCTTCCACGAGATATTGCTGCAGCGGGCAAATTCCAGGGGGCAGCCGTACGCCCTGCTTACCCCTCGCTCCACGGGACGCCCCCCTAGGCAGCTGATGTGTTTCCTAGTGGCAGAGATTTCACCTTGATTCAGGGAGTCTCATGCAGATGAAATAGGCAGAAGGAATTGGTTTGCTCTCTGTGCCTGTGTGGAAAGCCCAGGCCTCAGAATGTATGTCTTTATAAATCAGCAATTCCTTTTTATAACCCCGGAAATAAATACATTTTTGGACATTATTCATCCTTTTTGTTTGTTTAGCACCTCATAAATTCCAAGACTAACTCTTGATAATGAATTGGCAACACAGAGGACAGTTACACAGCTAATTGGTTAATTATGCATTGTGTGTTTGATTTTATAACGTCATTATTATGACCGAACGACTGATTTCGTAAGCAATACAAGCTGTTGCATCCCTTCCCCATGGCATCCACTAACGACTTCCCCGCAAAGATGATCCCTCAGTGGCTCACAGGAAAAATAAAATCAAACACTCAAAACACTTTGCTTTTTTTTTTTTCCCTCCCCCCCTATCACAATCTGCTCTGAAATGTGTCCGTCCAGCTCTGCGTTTTGTGTGCAGTCATCCACGGGAGCCTTGAAGGCAAGCGCATGTGACAGTGATTGGCCAGGCCGTGTCTGAGCACTATCACGATGGATCGCTGATGTAAGACGTGTTCTCGGGAATCTGCTTACCCGGCAAAACACAGCGTGTGAGCACCGGGCGAGAAAGAATAACTCAGCCCCGGTTCTCCCATTGAAGCCGCGCACTCCCATCTATACCTGTCATATTGTGCCGGATGATTCGCTGTAGACTATGTTCTGGGAGGCCCGACATGGATTAAATACGGTCGGCCTACACACACAATCACTTCCCTGCCAGCCCGCCTTTCTCTGTGCGATTTAGTACTTTTTTATTATTAAATTTCCCCTTACAAAACACGTATTGTGCCTCGGCTTAGTTATCTATTAAAATGGCTTCAGACTGCTCTATCCTGGGACTAATGTAAAGGCTGTGAAAGCCTACACCGAACCAGTAAGGCTTTTCAAAATACTAATGCATTATGATGAATTATTTATATATTCTGATGTATTTATACACACACACACATACACACACACACAATGGCTTTATTTGAAAGCAGAAGGCAACAGGAATGATCGGGTGATTGAATTCTGTGTACGAGCAATTAAGCAAAGGCGGCCCAGGGATGGAGACGCGCGCACGCTCTGCTAAATTTCGCCCTGCTGACCATGCGCTTTCCCAGGTGTATGGGAAACATGAACTGGTTCCGGATCAGCGAGCAGAGAGCATCCCTCAGACTGGCGAGGCGGCGGCGGGCGCATGGACCTGGATGCCAGCAAAAGCAATGTTTAGTGGAGAACTCCATAAAGCTTCAGAGATATTAATGGGGCCAGAACACACTCTGTACGTCTTATTCCCGGGGAGGCGAATCAATTCATGGGGCTTTGGGAGGATGGTTGGCTTAGCTGCAGTCCTAAAACGCTGACCGAGCTTGCTTTCCCAACAGAGATGAGTCCACTTAGACTAATAGGAGTGTGGCTATTTTGTGTGCATGGTGCTTGGTAATGTTTTTTGGGGGGAGGGGGGCATCCATTAGGACCAGATCGCAAAAAACTGAGATGTTTTGTTGTGCTTGTGTCTGAAACACATGTGAAACAATCCACAAAAGCAAAACGATCAGCCAGATATGAATGAGTGAAATTGTTTGCTTCAGAGAGGCACTTGTTTATGACAGTGTTTGTGTGAGAAAACCAAGCTCTCCTATAACAACGTATTAATTATTTCATTCATAGTACTTTCTGTCTAGGGTTTGTTTAGCAGAATATAAATATATATATATATATATGCATATATTCCCCCTAGTTTCTATGTATACTACCGTTGATTGTATTATGCATGCTGACAAATTATCGTGTGGGTGTAAACTATGTTCATATATTTTGTAACACCTTTCTTTCTCATAATCATAACATAATTGTTAATATTGCAGGACGGAGTGGAGTATATTCTTAGCACTTTGATGTGCAAATAAGATTGTGAAGCTTTGGAGGAGTGCAGTTCTGAATTGCACCAGCATGTCGAGATGTAGCAATTATGGTGAAATTGTAACTCTTTTTTTTTTCTCCCTTTCCCGTTTCTGTTTCACAGCTTTTGTCAGCGCGAAGCTGCCGCGGATCTCTGGAGAGTTTCGGGGGTGCGTGTTTGCAAAGACAATCTCTGTGCGTTTGTCATCAACTGATGCTCTCCCTGCATTGTGCGTACACAAAGTTCACGCCTCAAATTAGTCTCAGTTACACACCAAAAGTCAAATTTAACCTTCTCACCGACACGTTCGCTAAATTCCCCCTTCCAGGCGCAATCCCCTGCATCATTAGTTACTGCTTTTAGTCATTGATGTTCATTGATTGAGCTTATGCCTTTGTGCATTACAGCTCTCATCCAAATCTCAAAACAATCTACAGTGTCAATGTTACAAAATTGTGTTTGCATTTACATCAGACACAGCACAGCACATTCATCACCAAACAGACCCTGAACTCTTATATGCGAGTGTTATGTAATATGTGGTTATTTATTTGCTACACATGCAGGACTACGAATATATCGATAAATCAAATGCATGGGCATGAGCTTTTAACCATTTTTGCACCAGTGTTGCAAAGTTTGTGCCAGTTGTGTCAGAGCACAATGCAAAGCACGTAAAGGATGAATGTTGGGGACCTTATGTGCAGGTTATTAAGGTGTGGGTCCTAACAGGTCCACCAAATCAAATAAGAAAACTAAATGCTGCCACTGGCTCTATATTTGTCTTTAACAGAGCCTACAAACTGATATTTATCAGTGTCAATTCTGAGACATTTTCCTTCCCTATTTACTGTTTTTACTGCACCTTTGTACAGGTTTGTGCCAGAGAGGTGAAGGTGTTTCACAGACAGATCTGCAGTCCCGATGAAGCTGTGGGAATCAAGCCCGGGGGACGCTGCCAATTATTCTTATTGTGTTTTTGCTGAATTGCAAGGTAAAAAGAAAAGAAATACATTAAAAGTCCAAAAAAAAGTATTTTCAGCTATGGGAGTGGGGTGTAAGATAACTTCTTAGCAAGTTACACTGAAATGTTTAAGGCCCGTGGGAGAGCAGCTCTCTGTGGATCCGTCCGATTAAAGCCCCGGTTGTCCATTTGAAACAGAATCTCTTTAGACAAAAGTGTTGGGTTTAAAACTTCAATGTGGAAAACTGTCTTTGAACGAATCAGATTGAATTAGTTAGTATCACAAAAGCAGAGTCAAAGCATTACAGCGTGCCATCCCGGAGCTCGGTAACGAGCTGAGCTTAATAACTGCCGAGCCTGGCAGAGTGTTGGGGAAATTGGAAGTCTTTTTCATCTAAGCCAGGCAACTTTATTTCGTTCTTTATTTAGTTTGTTCATTTTTGAGTTATTAATCGTAAACTGTATCTAACATTCAAGTTAACAACAACAATAAGTGACACACAAAAAAATGTATAATTTTCTCTTCCCTGCATGTTTTATTCCCTACTTGATCCTCCCCAAGGAAAGACTTGGAGACACTCAATGCATTATTCCTGTGAAAACGAACAGAAACAGACGAGCATATATGCATGAGGAGACAACACACAACCTGCTCTGCTCCGTGGCATCAGGTCTCCAGGGCTGGGCTTGGGTACGGCACAGGCATTCAACACGGCACGTACAAACAGCTGGTTTGGATACAGCGCAGTTGAAAGCAGAGTGCTGTGGTTTTCCCTGTAACGATCCCTCGCTGAGCATGACTTCAATCTGATGCCTCCCTAGACAACCTGGATTGGCATGTAACGTAAATAAATGTAAGCTCATTAGGTGGCACTGCGCGGCATCCCCTAACCGTGTTGCTGCACAGATCAAGGGATGTAATGAGTTTGGTTTCCCTTTTATTTGATACCCAGTGATACCTCCAGGATTACTAGCTGGGCAAAACTGAGGCTGTCACTCAGGTCCTGTGAATTCTGGGAGTTCTGCCCACTTCCAATTATTTTCCAAACCTTAATGGGGAATAAATACATCAGATTAAAAGAGTGATCCACTATGTTAAGGCCAGGTCAAGCGGCGAGACCAGAGGCAGTGCCACCTGCTACAGTAAGTTTATCTTACAATGTCAGCAGCATGTTTACCTCTCAAGACTCTGTGATCTCACATGCCTCTCCTACACTTTATTGTGGTTTTACCCAACATATCATTATAGGTATAGACTGCAGCCATAACAGACATCATCCTTTGGGATCGGTGCTACAGAACAAGGGCCTGGAAAAGAGGGCTGCTGGACTTTCCTCTTCTCTCCTTCTCCATGACTCTGCATGTGCCGACCCAGTGTCATTACTCAACAGGTCCGCCTCGACACAGGACAGAGACATGGACACGATGTGGGATTGAGCTCCGGGGCTATTGAGAGATTCGAAAGGCTTACATGCTGCCAGCCTGAAAAAATGATGAATATATATATATATATATATATATATATATATTTTTTTTTTTAACTTAGGTTAAAGGTTGAACATGACTTATTTTTATACAACAGGAAGAGTGGGCAGACTCGCACTATCATTCGGCAACTTTCTGTTTTCATTTTGTTTTTAATATAGGCCAGGCATCCCTTTCAACTCCACCCTATTTCCCATTCTGTGCACTTCTGTGTGTTGGTCACTGTGCCCTTTCTTCACGGCGGATTTCCACTCCATACCAGACTGTGTGTCTCTGAAAGGTCTCCTGAGGTCACTCACAGCCTGAGCTGCAGAGAGCAATGTGGCAAAGCACACATTCACAGTGATTAAAGTGAGCAGGAACTTCATGTAGTTATTTGATTTTGGCAGCTTAAAAAGTGTCTGGAATGCAGATGACATGGATGTTTGATTAATTATGAATTTCAAGAAGATATATTAATAAAACTCAATATGAAAACACACACAAACAGACATACACATATATATATATATATATATATATATATATAGAGAGAGAGAGAGAGAAAGAGAGAGAGAGAGAGAAGGAGGGAGGGAGAGAGATAGAGAGAGAGTGAGAGAATTTAGGGGCTACCAGACTGGAAAAAAATAAGAAGAAAATAAATCATTGCAGTAACAGTAAATTGATATGGATATATGAATGTAAGACCACGCATTTCTACAAAATCATGAGCCACCCCACTCTGTTAATGTATCTGAAAGATGGAAAAGCATCAAAGTGCTTTTATTTCCTGGGCGATCATCACAATTGCAATTCATCACCAGAATATTGCTGTATTCATAAACAGTGAACGTCAGGGTCTCTGCTGAGCCTTCCTTTGCTCAATGAACATGCAAATTCATGAGGTCTGGTGTGCAGCTTTGAAGGGCTGTGCACACACAGGGAAAGCGTGATGTAACGCGAATGTAACACGACTGCATACGAACCACAGGCACGGGATGTCCTCCTAGCACCCAAAGGGATTGATGTCATGAGAACAGGCTCTTAAACATGGTTACCTGATTCATAAGCATGCAGTAGGACATGGCAGGGTGCCTTTCAGACAGAACACACACCTTTTTAATCTTTTGAATTTCAGTTCTGCAAAGCACAAGCACCTAATCAGAAAACATGGCTATATATTATGTTAGGTTATAATGGATGATAGTTATAACTTATTATACAGTCGGAGTACAAACAAGTTGATGCACTGGTTAATTCAGTGGTAAAAACAAAACAAAAAACACTAACTAACTCACCATGACCATTTGACTTTCTGGAAAGAGCCAGTGAAAAATGATGATAAGTTTGTCTGCCATAATTTACGCTGAACTTTTCCTTTAAAACTCCTGCGCACCTCCTGGACTCAGAATCATTAATCACAGATGACCTGCAATTACCAGCGAGACAGGCTATTTACTCACATCTGATTATAGTTGTGGCTAATTTTGGCTTCTGTCTTTGGATTAATAAAACCGATACAGACCTTGCCTACCGCAGTAGGGTATGTAACACAGAGTCGGACCATTTGCAATTTTTAATACAAACCCCACACCACAGACCTCTGTTTGTACTAGACTGTGAACATGCACGAGAGCAAACACTTTCAGTGCTAGACAAGGCCCTTCCCGGCAGGTTTCTTCCAGTTGAAAGCCTTGGCCCAGATGTAGTCAAAGAAGACTAGGGCTGTGGGTGGAGGAACAGATGGCTGCAGATTCTCCGGCAGCTCCACAAGGAAGGGACAGATTAGGTCAGACTTCATGCCTCACATCCCCATTTCATACAGAGTCAAAGAGGGGGTGTAATGGATAAGAATGGCAAATAAAACAAAAAAATAAATAAATAAAAAGAGATTGAATGACTAGTGAAAAAAACAAGGTATTAAGGACTTTCTTATCCTTGCACATCAAGGGAGATCCAGCATGAATGCAAACTAGTTTTTGAAATTAATGCTCATCCCTCTCCGAACTTTGAAGTGTGTCACTTGTATCTCCATTTGTTCTACAGCTACAGCAGACAGACAAACACAATGGGACACAACCTATCTTCTGCTAATGGATTGTACTGAGCAGCTTTCTTTGGCTATTGGAGCTTAATCCTAATATTTTTGGAAACACAGTACAGGGAGTCATCGAAAATCATCGGTGATGCATTCTTGAAGATAGCAACAAATTGAAAAATGACTGATTAAGAGGAATTTATACCCATAAGAAATAATGGGAATAGCCCTAGATGCATTCCAGGACAATGGGTGTGTGAGCCTAGCAGCAGTTATGATAGTAAGATTTATTGTAAAATACTGATTTTGTACTTTCACAGTCTCCGTAGTTGGAGAAAGTAATAACAATGTGAGGAGACAGGAAGTAGGATGAGTTCTAAGATGGACAAGTAGTGAGGAGCAACAATCTCTACTGCTCCGGTTTTTCTTTTATTATTTTCATACTGTTCATTGGTTTATAATTTCTGCTGGCCATTCAATTTTCATTGGTGACCGTATAGTACTGCTGAACCTGTGTACTAGACAGTTTGTTTAATAAGTCCTAATCCAGATGGAAAGCAAGCTCTCTTGCCTGGCCTGAATCATTCCTACACGCTACAGATGCCCTGAGATATGTTGCTTGACATATGACACATCAGCCACTACCATCCTGGGCTGACACTTTGACTGTGACTTTATAGTGCCTTCAGTCACCAGCCAATTTGCTGAGACAAAACCCGACGATGACTCTGATGAAAAAACGTCCTATATTCATTAACAATGACTCAGAAAAGTGATAAAGGAGTCGACAAATTGCAAGGACCCCCTGTATTGGAATTTAAACATGTACTAAGACTTATCTGTGTAGAATGAATGCAAGGTACAGATGAGAGATTATTTAGTCTCACCTTCCTGAAAGTGCAGAGGAGGCAAATGGCTTGTTCAAGCCTTTGTGTAGTTTTAGTCTTCACCACATTCGAGAAACATATTTGCAGGATACTGATGAAGCACTGACCAGGGGGAGGTTACCGACGGTCTGTCGCATATCATGTATATTGCTGATGTATATTATCGTTTACCTTAATTTATTATTATTATTTTATTTTGACTTGTTCATTTCTCTGTCTGTACTGTGTGCATTGCTTGTATGCCATCTTCTCTCCTGTGCTGTGAGCAAAGGGTGGCACAGGTGGACCAATATGATTAACAATTACCTTTTTCCAAAACCACGAAGGTAATGAAAGAAAACTAATTTGAAATCCCATTCTAGAAATGATTCACTAATTGATTATTTTGTGGTTGCTGCTGTGATTCAGGGAGGTGGTGGGAGGTGGCAAGCATAATCAATGAAGTCACACAGATTTATTACAGAAAGTTATAAATCTTGACTTCATGTCTCCAGTATTGGTGTAAGGTGTCACTGATATGGCAGCTTGACACAATGCCACTTTCACTGGATTAGAGTGAATCTGCTCCCGTATACTAACCATATGCATTCTATATATCTGGCCTACGTAGTGAGTCATAACCACTTTTCCCTATGATGGAGAGACCATCATGCATATATATGTAAAGCATAATGGTCTAAACCCATAATGCATGATGAATTACTGACTTTTATGTCCTGGCCACACATTCATTTAATACCTTAAAACCTTGCGGCTTGCTGAGGGAAAGAAAAAAAACACTTAATCTGTGAAAGAAGTAGGGGTCTATATATACAATTATACTATACTGAAGCACGATAGGTAACCTACAAAGGAAAATTAGAGATTTTCTCCAAGAGTCTAAATGAAGTGCTTACCCGTCATGTCACACTTGTTGGAAACAGATTGCTTCCAAATTATGTCATTTTTAATTTGACCTGCTGTTATCATCCAGGGAATTAAAATATTCCAAGTCTCACATCTGGTGACAGAGCACCAGAACAAAATCCGCCGCCGGGCAGACTGCTCCAGCCTTCAGCGCCATGAGCGTCTTGGAGAGAGAATGCAATTGCGTGATCTCATTAGACCCGTCCCTGCCGCTCCGCGCCGCCAAGCCCTGCGCCAGGTCATTCAATTATGCGTCTCTTTTGAAGCCGCACAACCCTCGGAGTTGACCACGCTCTCCAGATCTCGCCGTGTGTGAGATGGATCTTCAGAGAGAAATGTAAAGGAGCCGTTTACAGCACATCCGCTTTTCCATCCTTGGCTGCTGTCACGGCGATTCCCGTCGAGAGCCGAGTTCAAGACGGCATGAAGTTGTAACATCTACCCTCGTGTTACGACATCAGCAGTGGAGCCAACTGATCTGAGAGTATGGGAAGGGGAACCAATGAGCATTGCGGATGCAGTGGCTTTGTGTCTGTGTGAGGGAGTGCCTGAACAGTCATATTTCAGATACGTGTCTACAAATTGCATTTCTATGTGCTTCATTTCTACCTGGGATTCATGAACATGGAGTTAATGCAGTTTCGATGACCTGTGAGTCACTGTTGCACTCAGCTTGTGTGAGTCTATAGTGCCACATTCCCATGCGTGTTTGTGTTTCCCTGTTCTTTTGGCAAAGTCGTTTGATGATGACAGAAAGACCTGCCGAACCTATGCCAACAGGACGGGCACCAAACACAGAATGAAACAAACGCTGACAATACTTCTGTACTGCAATTCAAGGTAGATACCTGTGCACAACCTCACATCGCCTTCAGAAAGCTAACCCATCAAAGCAGAGGATTGTAATTAGGTTGTGGTTTTAGACCCTTGCATGCCCGAGGCAAGCCCCATTTCCTTAATTTCATTATACGGGATAATGTACTAAAATATACATATGAAAAGCTATTCTTATTCCATTACCATAACATGGTACATTGTTATAAAAATGTCTTGCATTCTTCTAATAGACTAAAACAAACACACAAACAAGCACAATTCCACTGAGATGGGGATATTTTTTAAGCCTTACAGCAAGGGTCCAGGAAATATGATCTGCCCACTGGGCAGAACAATTAATGAATTAACTGAACACTAAATGTTATTACCATTATTGTGATGATTATTATTATTACCAGTTCTGCAATTTGTGAGTGAAAGGCTTTGTAGGCACACTGAGGATGGGAGTGCTTTTGATTGCACCAAACACGGCATTATTGGACTTCAAAGCAAAGGAGCTTCTGGCTTCTGGAACCTTTATTATAAGCCAGCAATGCATAGTTTTTCTTTTGGGATGGGGGAAACTTTATAATTTCACATTGGAGGTCCAGACACGTATACAGAATGGTTTATGCCATGATCGTGGGAGCAGTATTCTGTCAGTCCAGACTACATCAGGTGTCAGTGATTTCTCCCTCGGATATAAACCGGGTCCATCACCAGCGCAGAAACACGCACATCACTCTCCGCTGTAAGGGTGTCAGGTTGCAAGATAAGATTGTTCAGTCACATGGGAGGAGTGCGATCAGCTTTGAAAATCATAATAAAGCCTGAGGCCTGATGGTCATTGGGGAGACCTATGTCTCAAAGTTGGGGCCCCCGGGAATCCTAATTGACTCTTTGCGGAATCTTGCTCCATCCCGTGGCCGTGCGTTGCATAATATGAGATCTGGCACACGTGGTTTGAGTTGTTCAACACTCGTGTCACAGTGCCATCAATGGAAGGGGTTGACTTGTGTCTAATGGTAAACAGCAACCTTTTCTTGAGCACCAGACTTCCCTGCCCTCATCTGTTCTCTCAAAGTCTTTGAAAGGAAATTAGCCATCATTTTCTACATTAAAAGGAACTGTGTAACGATACAAACTCTTTCAAAATACTGCTTTTTTAAACTGGTATCCTTTAATAGTGTGGGCACAGCACTGTAAAACCACAGATGAGTAATATTATAATTTTGCCACCGCCACCATTTGCGAAAAATGTAAAGGATGAAGCAGATGGGATTGAAAAGACCTCCTGTCACATCTTACCTTACAAATGCAGCTGTTTAGAAAGACTTGGCGGTCCACCCTAGTCTGACTTAGTCTTGTGAACCAAATAACTCCATATGGATCTATCTTGGTTTGTTTTCAAACAGGTGGCGGAGAGAATGACAGAGCAGGTGATAATAAGAGTCGGCTGGAAATTGAAGCTGGGAATATCTTGCAGTGTGCCTGACTGGTGCTATCCGTGGATTAATTGAGAAAGAGTTTAATGGTGTTCATGTACTGCAATAAAGGAAGGTGGAAGGAGTTGGAAACACCCGCAGAATACAGAGCAGCCATATGTATAGCATGTAAGTGGGTCTTGGTCACACTTGGAGACAAACCTCAGTGAAATGCAATAGGTTTCAAAAGCAGGGTTGTACCTTTCCAGTTAAGCCCTTTCTTTTTTGTATTATTTTTTAATCCGGAGAATGTAAGAGGAATTCCAAAAAGCCTCAGCACCCCCCAGGCAAATACTGTGTGTCCCTCAGGATAACTGATTGTCCTGTCTTGTCATGCATGTCCCAGATGTACTGGGCGCCACTCTGTGCAAGGGTTAATTATCCCAATTTAAGCACTTACCCTCCTCTAGGTGAAAAGGCTCATCTTAAACCCATTCTCAATATCGTTCCTGTAATACCTGAAGTTATAGTCACTCATCCTTGACTCTGCTTATTCAGTTTAATATACAGTACTCAAGACTTCAACATTATATCCCATAATATTTATTTATAGAGAGGGTTATATGTATATATCATGCATTGGGGAGAGCCGTAGCCACTTCTTCAATAAAACCAAACCACATAAAATAAGAAATACATAAAAATGTGTTTCATAAACCTGTGGGCATGCAGAATAGTTCTGATTAGCGTAATTTAGCACTTCAAAGAAGGAACAGGTGTCTCAATTTACACTTAAATTTCACTCAGACGCTCGTGAGCATTTCAGCAAATGCTTAGCGCCAAAAATGAAGCTTCTGCATTATGTATTGCCAAAAGAGAGAAAGGAAAGAAACAACATTATTCTAATTGTGTGATCAAGTGAAAATGAGCTTTTCGTCAATTTAGAAACGAGTTTGTTTTTGATGAAAGTCTGGAAAATGACTAATTAGTAAATAACACTCTCTGACTGGGGTTTTCTTTTAAGAAGCAATTCCTGTGAAGAGGCCAGAAAGTTAATGCATAGAGGCTCCAACAAATAGAGGTATTACGTTAACCTCCACAACAACAAGCCTGCAAAGTGAAGTTAAGCACCATAATTGGTGCACACTGTGTATAATAACTACGTCCCCAGCAGCTTGTGTGTTACTGTAGTACCACAAGTGTGTATAAGGCAAAGCCATGGTTCAAAAGCTAATATATATATATAGAATATACACACTGAGCAAAAATATAAACACAACATGCAAACCATTTCAAACATTTTACTGAGTTACAGTTCATATATATAGTTTGTGCAGACATTATTGGGTTGTGCAAACCCATTATTTAATCAGCTATCCAGGTGGCTGGTCTCATATGATCCTGAAGGTGAAGAAGTCTGGATGTAGAGTCCTGGGCTGGCGTGGCATGGTGTATTCTGCTATTGTGAGGCCAAATTATTTAAAATTATGTTGGAGGTGGTTTATGGTAGAGAAATGAACATCCAATTCTCTGGCAGAAGCTCTGGTGGACATTCCTACAGTCACCATGACAATCAAATGCTCCCTCAAAACTTGAGACATCTGTGGCATTGTGTGACAAAACTGTACAGTTTAGAGAGGCCTTTTATCATCCCCAGCACAAGGTGCACCTGTGTAATGATCATGCAGTTTAAACAGCTTCTTGATATGCCACACCTGTCAGGTGGATGGATTATCTTTTGGCAAAGGAGAAATGCTCACTAAACAAATTTGTGCACAACATTTTTCTTTTTTTTCTTAAGTCTTTTGTGCATATGGAACATTTAATTTCAGCTCACGAAACATGGGCAATACATATATGCACAATCCATGTTGTTATTCACACTGAATATTTTCCCTTTTTCTCCCCTGAGCTTGCCAAACTCATGTCACCCTCCTTATAGGCAACTAAGATAATAAATAAACAACACTGCTTCCAGCCAAGAAGAATCCTATGCATGGAAGAGCACGCTCCAAAAATGCAAAATAATCTTTTACATTTTTAACACTCAGATTAAAACATTCACTCCATATTGCCACGTTAATCACATTTGCACCAGAGCCAGCCCTGGGACCCTGGGTGAAAGAACTGGTTTTGGTTGAGAGACAGGACTTTGTCTGCATTGCCTATGGGCCGGTTTATAATTTATTCACTTCTCTGGTGAGAATTCATCTCTCAGGGGGAGTACATCAGAGAGCCAGTGACACATTATTCAAATATACACAGAAGTAATCCTCCGGGAGACAGCGGTGCTGTCATTAGTCAAGACATTTATTTCAAAGAAACATCATAATAATAAGATTTGGGTAGATTTACTTACAATCTCAGAGATACAGTTGAAAGACAGATGGATGCATAACTTGATAGACACAGAAACAGATGGACGGATAGGTTTATAAATACATAGTGATAGGGGAACCCAGAAATTACACAACAATCTACTCCGATTAATTTGCTTTTAAGGAAGGCAGATTCACTGATTGGTAATGCGGTTAGCCTCAGAGAAGGACAGGCAAGCAGAGAAAAGATGATCCGACCGATGCGAAGGGTCTCTTAAGTTCAGTCGAACTCAGACCCAAGCGGTCTGTGCGATCTGTCTGGCGAGGTGAATCCACGTTCCCCTGAATCTGAGCTATCAAGGAAAAGTAAAGGAGTGTGCCCTTCTCCTGCTTAATGTGAATTAACTAAATTAAGCAACCTTCTCACAATCCACTTCCTTATGTGTCCAGTCATCCCTCCGAAACAATACAATATAGGGCTACAGCTGTTTAAATAAAGGTTTTCTTCCTTTTTCATACCCTAACAAAGTTTTAAATGGTCACTCTGTCCAAGTGATAAGCAGGTGTACTGTCCTCCTTACAGAGATATTACTGTTCCCATATCACTGTGCCATCTTATAGGAGCTTTTGTTTTTTCTCTCCTCCGTGCTTAATGGTTTACTTTTCCATTTTGTATAAATCACAATCTTGTGTGAAATAATCGGTGCAGCGCTCTGTGGCAACCTTGCCAAGGGTGCTATACCAAATCAAAATTGATTGATTGATATTACCAGGCACATTTATTACATCTAAATAAGTCAACAAACACAGGGACGAACTGAAGTGTCAATATTCATAAACACTCGGCTTAATTTTGCGAGTAATAATGTCAACAGATTGAAAAACAAACGCTACACCAAATACAAAATTATGAGAGCAGAGGAAGAAAAGAGACCGGGGAAAGAGCAGACAGTACGAAACCTAATGAGACAGATAATCGGTAAGGACAACAGACGGGGAAATATGAAGATGGAGAGAATAGGTCAAACAAACCAAACAAGAACAATAGAGGTGAACAAGTAAGCAAAACATAAAAAACTAAGAGCAAACAAATGAATGCAATGGACCAAAGATAAGTTTGAATAATTCTCCCTTCACAGACAGCACACAAACACAACACCCAGACAAAGAGTAATACAACAAATGGTAGAGCAATTTAAGAACTATTAAATACCGCCATATGGGTGTGAAGACCAAGGCCAAAGAAGCGTGCAATTGCATAACCAAACAACTAATTAACAAAACCAACCAACCAACCAGCACAAAACATCAAAGGAAATTAAACACAACAAAACAATCCAGCAAGAGTCCAGGAAGAAGTGAAGGAAAGGTCTCACCAACTGTCCTAAATGCAGGGTCAAAAAATACAGAGTAGAACATAAGAACATAAGAAAGTGTACAATCGAGAGGAGGCCAATCGACCCATCGTGCTCGTTTGGAGGCCATTAATAACTAAGTGATCCAAGGATCCTATCCAGTCTGTTTTTAAATGTTCCCAAATTGTCACTACAATCACATCGCTGAGTTTGTTCAGATTGTGACGTGTCTCTGTATGAAGAAGTGTCTCCTGTTTTCTGACTTGAATGCCTTGAAGCCCAAGTAAGTCCTGTAGTGATTAGTTCATTATTGGGCAGATGTTTCAGAAAGTAAAAACAAAAAACAAAAACAAAAAAACAGAACAGAAAATAACACTGCTTCAAACAACAATACACGAGACAAAGTTTGAAACAACTACTCAACAACAGGATTTCAATAAACTGATGGACTGAAAGGTTAACCAACCAAGCAACCAAACAATCAAACAAGGTTCACTAAAATCAAGTAACACACAAATTACATAGTTGGCAATAGTTCTCCTATTGAAGACTTCCTTCAGCCGTACCTAGCCAGCCTTCATATAGGTGCTGGCTTCTAAGGAGCCCCGTGATTGAAGGGTTTTGTGATTTTAATGAAACAATGAGGAAAGTGGGCAGAAACAATGGATCATAGGAAGGTTGGGTAGCTTAGGTTGGACCTGAGCAGGCTACTGACTCTAATTAAAGGGCAGATGGGTGACTTTTACAGCCACATTATGTAGCGTAGCGTGGGGAGAGCTACAAGATCAAACATCAGACAGAGATGTTTGAGAGAACAGAGAGGACCCAATAGGACACACCCCCTGCACTGGACCAAGTAGAAAGAATAGGAAAAGTGAACCATGAAAAGATGGTGGCAGAAAGTGGCAATGTAGGCCATCATTCTATATGTATCAGGACCTGGCTCCTCTCGCTCTCTGCATTGTTCACCAAGTATATGGATTTCACATCAAAGTAAGAATGTAATAGAAACACATCTCTTTTGGGCCTTGGAAACTGCGTCCATGCTGTCACTCATCACTCTGAAATGGCAGCAGGAAAGACTTTGGTTTTACCAGGAAGCTATTCTTCCCCATGGCTCTGGTAGTTGCTGACCTTTGTGTTTTATCTGCAGTAGCCTGAAGGCTGCTGGCTTCTTCAACATGGAGAAAAAACAAAAACAAAAAAACTTGGGTTCTTTGTACTGTGGGAAAAATAAGACAGCCGTCAGCTATTTACTCGAGACTGATGAGAGTTGGGAGAGGATTGAGAAGAGAGAGAGAGCAAGAGAGCGAGTGGGAGAGGTAGAGAGAGTCAAAGTGATACTGAGATGTGGGTAACTAGTTTTCTGTTTTGGCTTTAGTTTTGGTTTAAGTCTCTTGTGTTTGTTTGTTACATGATAGTGTGATTGGGTTAAATCTCCAGTCAGTTTCACATTCACGTCCCATACATCCTCTTCACAGCTATTCAAGCATCGATTAAATTGTTTTCAGAGCCCTTTTTATTTAATTTAGATAAACTACATGGAGGCACTCTGCAGGAACAAATATTCCTTCTGACATTGACAAAGGGAGATATAGGGCAAAATCCACAGCATAAATGCCAGTTTTCCACCCCACCCTCCTTCAAGGAAAAGAATAAGAAAAGGAAAAAAAAAACAGATCAGAGATAACAAAAACCATCCTGTAGGCTAGATTTTTTTCCACTTTGTTGATCTCACCATGAAATCTGAGCTCATCCCAAGGTTCTATATTTAGAACAAACCTAATTAGATTAAAACGCTTCAGCTCCGAATTCCAGTTCAGCAGTACAGGGCACCTGTGTGCAAGAGAAAGAGAAAGAAAGAGAGTGAGAGGGAGACAGAGAGAGTGAGAGAGGGTATGTTTGTGAGCACAGTGTATACATTGGTATAAATGTATGTCAGTGTACACCTTCAGTATATGTGCATGCTATAAATATATGTTCATTTACACTTCAGCAATTACAAAAATAGTTAAATATATTTTCGGTAACACTTTACAATAGATCTCCCAATTTACAGTTTATGAACATAGTAGGTACTCATTAACTACATGTTAGTTACTCATAATAACAGTGTAATTAAGCATTTGTTAACATTGTCAATATTGTGGGGGACACTCAATATTGTGGGGATGTGTCCCCTACACTTATGGAGCCCGGCTTACAATGTTGGGGGGACAATTTAAGGTTCTCTCAACATTGGAAGGGATGTGTTCCCACCCCCACCCCCTTAAATCTATGCCTATAACTCCAAAGGTATCTTTACCAGACAAATGTGTGTTACATATAACATTAATGAGTTTTACACATTGAGTATATGTTAACAAATGCTTAATTACACTGTTCTTACGAGTAACTAAAATGTATGTAATGAGTAATGAGTACCTACTATGTTAATAAACTGTAATTAGGGAGACCTATTGTATAATGTTACCATTTTGTCTGACCATTATTTATTTATTTATTTACTTCTCACCCATCCCCATTGGCAATTTTGTAACATGTTCATAATCGGCTTCTCTGAAATAGTAGTCCACGTTGGGAGCAACAATCAGCCCGGTGAATGTGATTCAGATGAGGCCCTGCTGCTGTGATGAAGAGCTGAGGGGCAGCATGGCAATGCTCACACCACGCCTGTGAATCCCTCACTGTTAGATGATGAAAGGAAGTCAATGACCATGTCAGGGGCAACTTAAGCCCTTCTAGAGCATACAAGGATAATCCATACCTCCCTGATATGGGCTTTGCATGATGACAGTTGGGTTATGTCCAATTTGTGCACAAATCAAAGACTCGTAGATTTCCTGTCAACGGGGGCTGCTCCACAAGTCCACAAATAGCGACACACAATTGAAGAACAGATATTAAGATGGCTGACACTGTTATAACACTCTGACCGGTCCTGTGTGGTTTGATCCTCTAGATAATATGACACACCTCCTTTGTGTGCCTCAAGGAATAGATTGTCACACTCAGAGAGAATTATTCTTGATGTGCTATGTGCACTTTCATCAGAAGTTGTTTTATAAAGAGATTTGTTTAGATAGAGCCATAGGCAGATAGATGTAACAAACCACTTAGGTTCCATGGGAGTTTGATGGCGATGATTGCCGGAGAAGTTGGAAGAAAATAGCTAAGCTTTGTGTTGCTTATAGAAAAAGTCACCTTGACAGCACAGCATGTGGTACAGAATTCAGAGTCCTGGCTCTCTAGCCTGGAGTAGAGATGACCCTGTGAACGATTGTATGCACACGTTACAAAAACTTAATGGAAAGCAGTTACACAGTAAAACAAAGATAGCCGGCTTCCCCTCAAGGGCCAAAGCTCTCCTCGTGTTTCCTTCTCCCCCAGAGTGTGCGCTGAACACAGCGGCCTAGGAAAATGCAAAAGCTGGTTTTGTGCTCAAGAACAAGAGGAAGATGAATATCTGTGTGTGTGAACTCGGTGTGAGGGACAACGCTGCTTGATGTACAGGGGCCATGTTTGTTCTCACTTCAAATGGTGAACTGCCTTGACCCCCCCAACCCCCCCCCATCTTTCATTACAGCATCTGCCTGATTTCCACATGAAAAGACTGTGACAATTAAAAATGCTGAACCGATAGCAGTGCGGCCGCGCTGACACGCTGAACAGAAGGGGACGGTGTTTGTGTCAGTAAAAGAAAGGAGACCGAGACTGCATTAAGAAGGTACCGGTGTTTCCTTCTCACCCTGAGCTGGTTTTCACGATGCTGTCACGCATTCATTAGACAGGTAAAGACACACAGGTCAGTCTCCCTCACCAGCGCAAGTGGCCCGATTTAGTTTCCGTAGTGATAAGCGAAATTAGAAAACAAGACCTGAATAGGATGCTGTTGCAGATGCTTCCCTCAAAGCATGGGCAGGTGGAACCCACTTACCACTGCAACGCCTGTAACATTCAAGGTAGTACATCAGGTTGTATAAGACGGGAGACCCACTTGAGCCTTGAACTCAACATTTTCTGGTCCAAACTGATACTCCTGCTGCTGGATTTTTGGGAATTCAAAAGGTCTGTGGCCACATGAGAACCCATATGAAAGTTTTGCAGTTTAGTTTACTTAAAAGACATCAACTATCTTTGAAATCTGACATCAACATCAATCTATCTATCGAGTGGAAGCTCAATATTCTGTTAGATCAAGGATATAACCCACTGCCTTTGTACCAGTCAGGAGGCTGGATTTTGGAGCTCTTAAGGAACTCCAATGCCTGGTTCTGAAGGGTGGTTCTTGCAGTATCTGATATTGAGATCCATATTGTACACATTTCTGGAATAATGTCTCTTGAGACTTAAATGCCGAATAGGCTTTTTCGTGATCTGCAGTCAAATAATGCTTTTACCTTGAGGGTGAAAAAATAAATAAAAAAAAGATTCTACAAAGTAAAAATAAAAAATGTTTGGCAGATAACATCACATTTTTAATGTGTATATCAGTTTGCAGTCATTAATATTATAAATCCGAGGCTGCTTGTATCAAATAATTTATTTCTACAATTAAGTGTTCATTTTTCTTCATTTAAACCAAGAGCCCAGATTAATTAGGTATAGTCCCTTAAGTTAAATTATAATAAAAAGATATAGATAGCAGAAAGAATTGGCTAAGAACAAGTAGTGCAGATAATGTGCAAAAAAGGAAAAAAGAGACAAACCTCCCTGTAGATGTGTGTGCACTCTTTTAAATATATCATGTATGCATGTAACATATCCATCTCAAATGTGTTCTTCCTCTCTCCACTGCACAAGTTACTTTTGAAGGAAAATGTGCACTAGTCTTGGTAGTGACAACATGTTTTAATCTTCTGTGCTTTCAGTGTCATTTAGTTTGATACCGTCTTTATGTGCCTTGTACTTCACTGTATTTTTGCACTTTGTTTGCACTTATGTCGTAAGTCACCCTGGATAAGGGCGTCTGCCAAGAAATAATAATAATAATAATAATAATAATAATAATAATAATAATAATAATAATAATAATGTGGCCGAGTGTTTAAAGTGTAACGTTAAGGGTGCACCACTCATTCAAACGCAGTACGGTCCGCTTCTCCTAGGCGGAAATGCGGGAGGCTACTTTTGCCAGTCAATTCAGTGCTAGGCAACGCCACGATGAAGAACACACATTCCTCGCTGGAGTGTAGCCCACAGCCATGCAACAGAGTGCTCGACGCGTAGGGAAGGAAGAACCAAACCGAGAAAGACAGATCTGAATCCCAGTCTTGGATTTCAAAGCTGGAGGTCGGGTTGTCTGACATACTACACACAACTCTTTTTCTTCTCTTCCTCGCAAATTGCTCAGGCAGCCTGAACAAAAACAAAATCAGGAAAACAGGGAAATTAATGGATGTTGTTCGTGCATCAGCCCTCAAAGAAGAGATGTAATGCAAGCTTGTCTTACAGCCCTGAATACATCGTTTCTATTCCTAAGATATTTTCTCTTAGTGGGCCGACTCCAGCATTTCATTCCAAAAGTCTGACGAGAGAATACCCAGAGCGCCCCAGAAAGGGGCAAGGGGCTGAGACCTACAGGGACAGCTCTGTTGAGCTCTTTCTATGTCATCGCATGGAACTGTTGATTGAGTCAGTTGGCAGTAAACAGCTTCACATAGACAAGATGACTTACAACAGGGAGGTAGCAGAGTCTTCCTAATTGCTCCTATTGTGGGTTGAGGTAGATAAATGACCCAAAAAGAAACAGGTGGTAATGATGCAGATAGTTAAATATAATGTCCAATGCATAATTGTTCTGTAAACTCTGCTGTGTCTCTCCAGGACCAGGGCTGGAGGCACCTGCCGTAAAACTGACATAGACATTCATGAGATTTCCTCTCCTACTGGTAGGGAGCAGTCCATTGTTGGTGGCCCGGGACTTAAATTCTACTGAGGTGACAGGGTTCCTGAACAACATCTGGGATGGCGGGAGCACATCAATTCGTCCCCGGCATTCGTCCCCTACAATTCATCCCGTAACAATTCGTCCCCAACATTATACGTTCTCCACTTGAGCATTTGTAACCATGAGTGCATTCACTTATTGCAGAGCCATAGAACACACATATGGGTAAATATAGTAGGCAGGCTATATAAATATTTATATATATACACTCACCTAAAGGATTATTAGGAACACCTGTTCAATTTCTCATTAATGCAATTATCTAACCAACCAATCACATGGCAGTTGCTTTAATGCATTTAGGGGTGTGGTCCTGGTCAAGACAATCTCCTGAACTCCAAACTGAATGTCTGAATGGGAAAGAAAGGTGATTTAAGCAATTTTGAGCGTGGCATGGTTGTTGGTGCCAGACGGGCCGGTCTGAGTATTTCACAATCTGCTCAGTTACTGGGATTTTCACACACAACCATTTCTAGGGTTTACAAAGAATGGTGTGAAAAGGGAAAAACATCCAGTATGCGGCAGTCCTGTGGGCGAAAATGCCTTGTTGATGCTGGAGGTCAGAGGACAATGGGCCGACTGATTCAAGCTGATAGAAGAGCAACTTTGACTGAAATAACCACTCATTACAACCGAGGTATGCAGCAAAGCATTTGTGAAGCCACAACACGTACAACCTTGAGGCGGATGGGCTACAACAGCAGAAGACCCCACCGGGTACCACTCATCTCCACTACAAATAGGAAAAAGAGGCTACAATTTGCACAAGCTCACCAAAATTGGACAGTTGAAGACTGGAAAAATGTTGCCTGGTCTGATGAGTCTCGATTTCTGTTGAGACATTCAGATGGTAGAGTCAGAATTTGGCGTAAACAGAATGAGAACATGGATCCATCATGCCTTGTTACCACTGTGCAGGCTGGTGGTGGTGGTGTAATGGTGTGGGGGATGTTTTCTTGGCACACTTTAGGCCCCTTAGTGCCAACTGGGCATCGTTTAAATGCCACGGCCTACCTGAGCATTGTTTCTGACCATGTCCATCCCTTTATGACCACCATGTACCCATCCTCTGATGGCTACTTCCAGCAGGATAATGCACCATGTCACAAAGGTGGAATCATTTCAAATTGGTTTCTTGAACATGACAATGAGTTCACTGTACTAAACTGGCCCCCACAGTCACCAGATCTCAACCCAATAGAGCATCTTTGGGATGTGGTGGAACGGGAGCTTCGTGCCCTGGATGTGCATCCCACAAATCTCCATCAACTGCAAGATGCTATCCTATCAATATGGGCCAACATTTCTAAAGAATGCTTTCAGCACCTTGTTGAATCAATGCCACATAGAATTAAGGCAGTTCTGAAGGCGAAAGGGGGTCAAACACAGTATTAGTATGGTGTTCCTAATAATCCTTTAGGTGAGTGTATATATATATATATATATATATATATATATATATATAAATACACACAGACATACACAACTATTTTGTATTATTTATTATAATGTATGTTTTTAAATGATACATTAATTTGAGACTATAACCCCAATAATTACATTTTATATAATTAGTTACGACAGCTGGCAGCGACGGCTGCATGCTACTTAAAATGGGTTTCACATTAAAATTGTATATCAGTTGGTGCAGTGGTGTAAACCTGGTGATTCTGGTTTGAGTCCCCATCAGTACTTGTTATTTTCTCATGTGTACATTATTATTATTATTTTTTTAATATATAATTTCCTGGAGTTAAACGGTATCAGAGTAGAAATAACAATTAGAAGGCGATTAATAAGGATTTTAAATTCTCCTAATTAGAATTGCATTTCATTAACATGGTTCAGGGAACATGAACTAGTAGCAAATCAGACAGCAAGGCAAATTCACTCATTAATATCCAGTTAGAGTGGATCATTATTTGAATTCATCCAAACTTAATGTAAAAAATCAATAATAATAATAATAATAATAATAATAATAATAATAATAAGGCATCCACATATGCACTGAATTTAACACTTAAGTGCAAAAATAACAAATTAATAAATTGTATTTGTCAGAAGGACTGACCCTCCATATGTAAGCACTGCATTTTCAAAAGCCTTCTAATTTTTTGTTCTACTCTGATATCGTTTAACTCCAGGAAATTATATCTATATCTATCTATATCTATATCTATATCTATCTATATATATATATATAATAATAATAATAATGTACACATGAGAAAATAACAAGTACTAATGAGGAATCAAACTTGGATCACCAGGTTTATAGCACTGTTCTCTAACCACTGCACCAACCAATATACAATATTAATGTGAAACCTATTTTAAGTAGCATGCAGCCGTCGCTGCCAGCTGTCGTGACTAATTATATAAAATGTAATTATTGGGGTTATAGTCTCAAATTAATGTATCATTTAAAAATATACATTATAATAAATAATACAAAATAGTTGTGTGTGTGTGTATATATATATATATATATATATATATATATATATATATATATATATATATATTTATTTATATAGCCTTCCTACTATATATACACGTGTGTGTTTTATGGCTTTACAATAAGTAAATGCTCTCATGGTTACAAATGTGGAGAACGTATAACGATGGGGGCGAACTGACATGGGGACGAATTGTTATAGTGGCGAATTGAACTGACGAAGGGACGAACTGTCGTGGGGACCAGTTCTCGCGGGGATGAACTGTTGCGGAGACGAATTGTCGGGGACGAATTGTCATGTACCCGGGATGGCTGTTAAAAATATTCACTGAGTTTGGTTGAGTCTCACTCATAGGTTTCTCTGACAGAGACTAGGGTTTCTGCATTTCATCCAGACTTGGGAGTACACCATGTAAAATACATACAACACATACACACATAAGTAACACATAAAGAAGATAAACACATAAATGCCCATCCTGACAGTGTTTCAGTGTTTATAAATTCACCAGATTGTATTTGTGGTACTGAGCGAAGAAGCACTTGATGGGATTAAAACATTAGAAGTCTTGCTCTATGACATGGGGTTACTGCTTTTGTTCCCGTAAGGGAGGAGAAATTACACCAGCAGAATTTTGAACTTGACTCCTGTGTGCTTTGTTGTATGTGTCTTTCTTTCTTGAAATCCTTCTCTCCTGATGGCAGCCCATAAATAAACATCAGGACACACAACATTACCACAGAAACACCGACACCACCCCCCCCCCCCCCCCAAAGGCAACACATTTATTCACAATCAAATAATACAAAAAAAAGATTGTGATGCTGTCCACCTCCCAATGCCCTCCAGATGCCCCCCTACCTGTCTAAACACTTCCACATGCAGATTTGCAGCTCTCTGCCCCAGCAGGCTCATATTTATTCAAAAGCCAGAATCTTGCTCAGTGCCTTTCTTTCCTTTCCTTTTTCGGGCTTAATTTGCCTTGGCATTTTAAAGGATGTGGGCGCTATTATTCTTCGACCAACATACTGCAAGACTCCAAACTCTGAAGAAGTCAGGCATGCCAAAGCCACAATCTGAATGCATGCACAAATATGAACACGAACACACAAACCCTGTACAGTATGTATGGCTTGCCCAATACTGACCCCCACGCTGTCATATCGGGGGTGTCCTCTCCTCCCCTGAAGTCCAGAAACAATAAGATGAAGACCTTGCTTTCACTGAAAGTGTAACAAGTTAAGACAGAAAGTGCTGAGAGAGAGGCTGGCCGCATGTCTTAGAACTTTAAGGAAGGAGGTGGGTTGTTTATTGTGCTGTTGAATCGATTTCATATTGATATTGATACATTCACCTTTTTCTTTTTTTTGTGTGCTTGCTGTGAACTTGCAGCTCAGCCAATGGGGAGAGAGAGAGAGAGAGAGAGAGAGAGAGAGAGAGAGAGAGAGAGAGAGAGAGAGAGAGAGAGTTTACAATTGAAGACTTTGGCCTTTCCTTGACCTCAGAGAAAGAGAGAGATCTTACTGCTCTTCTGGAAACCTGCAAACAAGCAAGCCAATGGGATGGAAAGGAACTGAGTAGAGGAGAAGAAGAAAATCAAAAGGCTCATTGTTCTCTCCTGGGTGCACGCTTCCTAAAATGTCAATTTTGCTAGTTTGATCAATTAAACAATAGCCAGGTTATGCAGCCAAATCGGGAACGCACCCAAAAGTGCCAGTTAAGGGATTTAAATTCCCACCCAACACTTGACTCACTTGTCAGCCCCGCCTCCCTGGCAGAGGGAGTAAGAGACCGTTGGGGGATAGTTGGCATGCCACTCCAACTAGGCCTCAGTGCCAGTTGGTGTTGCATACAAAACAGGAAAGAGTGTTTTCCTGCTCTGTCTATTGCCACCCTCCTGTCTGGAGCTTTTTGGCCGATGAGGACTGCCTGAGAGTATTCGTCCTTGTTCCTGTGGTTATCGGGTAAGAGAAATACAAGATTATGTTCCTTTGAGGTCAGTTGGGGGTTGTGTTATGGCATTCCGGCACACTAAAATAATTTGCTGTTAATTGAAAGAGTCCGCTTAAAGTAGGTAGCCATGTAAGCCAGTAAGTTTGAGTTTGATGGTTTGAAGGACATAATTTGACCACTATGAGGTTGGATTATTGAAATCTAAGCAATGAAGGAAATTATTACACTTGAAAACGCACATACAAAATATAGTGTATTCGTGTGATTTCACAGAATTCCAAAAAATTTATCAGTTGGAGGACCCATGAGGACCCGTGAGGCGATCCAAAGCAGGGAGGTTCAGATACTTGACATTTGCTTCACAAGGGTAATTGGTCATTAGAGCGTTGTCTTCTACTCAGAGGGCTTTCAAAAGCGATGTGAGAAATGTTCTGATGTCTGTAAGATGCCAGATGTTAGCAGCATGGTCGCCTCCAGTTTGATCTGCAGTCTTTTCTTTTCGGTTAAAAAAAACAAAAAAAAAACAGAAGTACTCGCTCTCTGACCTTTGCGGCAAACTTACGGAAGGAATGGTTCCTTGAAGACAGATGCATGCTTGAAGTCAAAGCACGGTCTTCAATCTCAGCCTCTGGAGGCTTAAAATTGACATTGAGTCGAAGGTCAAAGTACTGTAGTGACTTGTGACTTAGTACTTGTGGTTAAGTGGGTCAATACAAAAAAAAGGCAACTGTTATTATTTTCTTTTAGCTTAAGCACTTCTTTTTATGTTACAATCGGCACTTGACTGGTTTCTCACTGAAACCCACGCAGACGCTCCCTGCACACAGCCCCGCTGACCTCTCTTTAAAATGTTAGCCGATTTTAATATTCTTGGTTGTTCTTGCAGCAGTCCATTTATGAATAATGAATGAATGAATGAATGAAATAAATACAATAACAGTATTAATAATACAAAAAAAATCAATTCTCCATTAAGGGGTGCTTCAGTGTGGATGAAAAACTGAGGTGAAGAAAAGCAGAGTCTGTTTCCGTTCTCTCACTCTGCCTATCTCCCCCTCCCCCTCTCTCCTCTCTCTCTCCCTCTCTCCCTCTCCCCCTCCCCTCTCTCTCTCTCTCTCTCTCTCTCTCTCTCTCTCTCTCTCTCTCCCTCTATGCTGTTTTTATATTTTTAATGAATTATCTCAAGTGAGGGGTCATTATACCTATGGCTGACAATGTGTTCCCTTGAACTGAGGTGGGCGGAAAGTTAAACACAATGTCAGAACAAGAACAGGATTCTTATTGGACGGGCCTAGACAGGCAGCCACCTTCAAACGGGCAAGAAAAAACAAAACATAAACTAAGAAATATTTCTGTTACTGTTATTCTCTTTTGTATTGTTTTTTTCTTTCTTTTTAGGGGACCCAGACTTCTATCTTCACACACACACACATAAAAAAAAACATACAAATAGAAACACAACAACAACAAAACATAAAACAATATCCTGAATTCCCCATTGGCCAAACTGAGGTGCACATAAACCGTGCATCATACTATATATTATGAATCTACAAGTATATTTTGATGTATACATATAAAAAGACCAAAGCAGCTGAAGAACGCCTTTCTGGTTTGTTAGACATTGTTATATAGAGCAAGGAATATATCACAGCCGCTCTTTTTTGCATAGCCTTTGTCTTCAAGATCCATTTCTGAAGTCAGTGTTCATTGAATATCTCTCCCCGAGACAAAAGGGGGTGGGGCGAGGGGCAGGAGATAAATATTATATACAGCAGATGTTGTGAAAATGTGTTATTCACTCAACATAAAAGAAACACTTCAAAGGCTGAAATATAATTCCCAATTTACAGTTCCTCCTCTGCAACTGAAAGGCTCTGAGTAAGTTTGTGTTTTCCTTCGAACCTTCATTTTTTTTTAAACAGGGCGCCATACTTTCCGTTCTGTATCTTTAAGTACTTTCCATACCCTCCGAAACAAAATGGCCTGCATGAGACCGAGCCACAGCCCTTCATGGCAAATCACCGGAGTGACCGTGAATACCATCTGCCTTCTGGTTCTGCAATTTTGACACAATCTTAAAAATTGTGACTTAAACGTTGCGGTAGACAAAGCAGTGCCACCTTAAACTATGTCCACGTGATTCCAGGAGAGAGGCACTGTGCTCTTAATGACCCAGCCTCAGACATCCTAGTGCTTTGCAATTTTGCCTCTATTTGATCGATGCAGTTATTAAACAATATGATGTTCCCAATGATGTGATTTGCCTTAACCAGCTTTATTCCTTTCCACTTGGCAATCCGCACCAGCTTCCACACAGTAAATTCAGTGGCAATTCACTTATTCACTACAGGCCTGCTTACTGCTCCAAGAAAAGATAATGTTTTAGATTGAATTTTTTGACTACTGTAACAGAGCTCATGCAACCTGTGGCCGTGACTTGCAAGAACATTCCTTCGGCTGCTGTGCTGGATCAGGCCCTAGGAGGTCCGCTTGAGACGGAGGTTCTGATCCGAGTCTGACCTCATTCGCTGTGGTGGGGCTATGATTTGGATCAAGAGATTGATGCCAGTCAGTCGCCGTCTGGTGCAGGGAGGGTGTGAACACAAGGATGCTATGGTGATGTCACTTCCCTTAGACTCGGAAGAGCGCCGAAAAGTGGTGGCTTGGCGCAGAGCAGAGGTAAAACGGCGTGGTGAATTTATCCCTCCGTCAGGGTCTGCTGAGGTGATCCCTCATATATGGTTCATATATGAACGGCGTCTGATCGCAAAAGATCACCTTTAAGATAATGGCCGTGTCAGTGAGGATACAAGCTGTGCAGCTTCAGATCTATTAGCGATAATCATCGAACAGCATCTGTTGTTACAAGACTCTCTTCAGGACACAGAGAAAGGGTTTAAGTTCAGATATTCGACTCCCACTGATATTCGGTCATAGTTCAAGGGTTAGAATTATTTTTCTTAAACTCTTAGTCACCTTGTAATATAACATGTTAATAGCAGACTTGGATATTCGATAGAGTAAAGCAAAATAATACAAATAATAAATACAAATGTAGCTTCTTTCTTACTCTGGAGACCACAAAACTAAAAAAATGTAGACAACATCCAATTGTAAAGAGGCACTGTATTGTATTTGTATTTCTGAGCCACAGTTCAGCAGCAGCCACCAACCTCTGCCGCCTACTAATCCCCCCCACTCTCTCTGTATTTGCTTGCATCCCCCTTAAGCTCAGGTGTTACCCTAATTCCTGTTATTTCATTCTGCGAGCACAAGCTGTGATAATAGAGTGCTGCTGAGGCGGCACGGAGCCCTGTGCTGATTCCCTCCGGCCCTGCGCTGGGATCGGCTCCACAGGCCCCCCAGGCCTCCTGTTAGTGAACGATAACTGCGGGTCGGCTCTGATTAAACAGCCAGGCCTCCTGCCTTTGGTGGGCCGCCCACCGGCCAGTGAGGAGGCCAGGCCTGCATGTAAATCACGCAGAGGAATAGAGTGCATTGCTGGCACGGCAACCACACTAACAATTTATTAACATACAATCCAGAACCATTGACCTTTTTGAAGATTCATTAGCTCTCTCAGTCTCTCTTCCCAGAAAGCCCTGTGTGCGTGTGTTTGTGTGGGATGGGAGAACGAGGGAGGATTTGGGGGGGAATTAAAACTCAGAAGATGAAGGACGAGGATGTTGAGTTACTGGTAGTGATGAACTACAGGCCGACCAAGAACCAGAGCCGCTCGTCTCTGCCACAGACTAACAGCCAGGGGCTAAACAAACCTTTCAGACGAGAGGATTCGGAAAAGGTCTTTTCACTTGTTTCAAGTTAAGTTTAGACTAGAGAAATGCAGACTTTGGCTTTGTCTCAAATCGCCCCTCCCCCTTGGGTCCTAATCTGCCCATGCTGCCCCAGATTTTGGAGAACAACCTGAAGGATAATGGTAAAATCCTGTATTTATCATGAGATGCATTCCGCTTATGCAATTACTTCATACTTTAATGGAGTTTGCAAACTTTTATTCTTGAGAGAAAATTATATATATATATATATATATATATATATACACAGTACTGTAGTGGATATACTTTAATACCAAACTATCCCTCCAATTTGTCAACCAAGAATTTTCACCTGGGGAATAGCGGACAAATAACTGAATTCATTATAGGAATTACAGGAGGTGTATAGAGGTGCAAGGTTGGGCTATTGTAGCCTATGATGTCAAAACACAGGACTCAAGAGGAATAGTGTAAAACAGATCACAAGCTGTTTCATTTGTTTCAGTTCAGGAAAATTAAAAGTAAAACAAAACCTAGCTGCTTTGTAGGAAGTAGATAGCAGGAAGCACTTTCTGTAGCAGGGATGGTCTGCTACATACAAAACCTAGCTAGCCCTGGACAGCTAAGCGGTTTCCCAGGGAGAGCAAAAACAGCACAGTAAACAAACAGTCTTGAGGGGTCAGGCAGTCTCGTGGTCAATGGGTTTTTCCAGAGGTCATTACCAGGGTTGTAGGCATCCAAACTAATCCAAACACCATTCAAGGTCCTCAGTAATGATGGGCTGCTTGGCACTCACACTCGATACTGATCTTTTTGACACTTACTGCATCAAAAACACTTCTGGTCATGTCACTTTGTCACGTGATATTGAACGAAACCTGTTTTGTCTGACTGTCTCAGGTTTAAAAACGAGGTTGCAAAACCAAAAGCTTTGAATGCATGGTGTCAGTTTGTTGTGAGAGATATCTGTGAGATCACTGAGAGATTGTGAAAGTGTGTGTAAATTGTTTATAGTTAGCCTAGTTAGTTTATTCTTTGATAGTTTATAGTTAGCCTATATGGAGGATGATCCATGTCAACATTTTAAGTAAATACACAGTGAAAATAACAAATAAATAAATATTCATGTATTTATTTATTTATTTCAACATTTATTTATTTATTTCAACATTTATTTTTTATTTTCATTGCATATTTATTTTGAATTCTGGAATGGATTATCTTACATAAGCCAAGTTTGTATTCAGTTTCAGTCATATTAGTGAAATTGTATGAAATCAGTCGTATCTGATTTCATTTAAACCACTAAAAATCTCCATCCTTGTATGAACCTATACTGGAAGAATACGTGTCCATTTCTACATTGAATGAACCAAAGTTTGTACAAAATATCGATAATCAAAAAACTTGGGTTTGATATTATGTCATCCTGATAACAGCACTATTGTATTACTAATCGGATAAAGATATCTACTCGAAATAGAATAACAGACTTCCAAGATAATCAATATCTGCTATGACTGCGGCTGCCATCAGACGTTACTGTCGCGGAGGTGTATCGAGCGTTTCATAAAGCTTCCCCTCAAATGTTTCAATTTTCTCAGTGTTTCGGAAAGCCTCGTTCTGCCCATCACTAGTTCATCAGCCGGTCCAATTCGTCATCCAATAATCAATCCAGTCAGTTTGTTCCTCTGTTTCTCTTGTGGTTGCTCACTATAGCCATCCTCCTTGTCTTTTCACCAGCCACCAACTACAAGACGAAGAGCAGCCACAGGGGGCACCTGCTCGGAGTTTGTTTTCCCCACAGTGCTGTCCGTGGTCCTGATCCACTGGGACCTGGCTGTGCTGTCTGTGGTCCTGATCCTGATTCATGTAAGGATGAGATAAGTGTACAAAAAAATAACGGCAGTGAAAATAACTAGAGATGCCAAGGAGTTGTTGCGTGGACACGCACAGCTGTAGAGGTAATTGTACTCTGCTGTAGAGCAACAGAACGAAGCTCTGTGCCTTCTGTGAGCTTCTCCACACTCCACCTGCGAGCACAGCACAGCCAGATTCATTTCCAGGTTAAACGGATTTGATACATTTAAATACAACACAAATACAATTTAGAGACAGGCTGGAGAATGAAGCGGCGGCGGCGAGGTTGGGGGGAAAGCTGTTCCACTGGGTCCATGTGCCAAATATCACTGGGGTACGCATCAATAACTGACACAGACACACGCAGTGCAGCTTCTTTTATTAAGGGTACCTTTTAACTCGATGCAAATCAGCCATTCAAAAAGGTATGTATGTTTACGCACAGAAACACAGAGGGAATATTTTGTGAAGTATGCAGTTATTGTTCTGCAATGCGTTACAATTTTATGTTTCCTTGTTTGTTCATATATTTGTTTAAGGTTTGTTAAGCATGTTGTAGGAGATGATATATACATTGTAAAGGCTGGGGGAAAAATAAGTAGATATCTTTGAGACTGTCTTTTATATATGTGAGACTTAATTAATCCGAAAGACCACCTGAACTTGAATTAATTAGCTTTCCCTGCATTTATGATAATTTCAGATTTTGATGTGCCTTTCTTATTGGTTTCTTTAAAGACAATTAGTACATATTCTGCTTTGAAGCCCCAGTTTGAGCAGCTTGTGGTTGCACTGTCAGATTATTGCAGGGGCCATTCTTATGAGAAGGAACATCTGCTCTCCTGTTCAGGTCCATTGGCCTGGTTTCTGTTCAGTTGCTAAAATGTCTGCATTAGTGAGTGGTGGGGAAAGAAGTCAATCAATCAAAACAAGAAATAAAGCTCCTGGAGTATCTGAGAGTCCCTGCAGTCTGCACACACCAGCTGGGTTTGAACATAGGGGTTAGGGATAGAGGTAGGGTTGGGGGAGAGGGAAAGGGTATGGTTTGGGTTGAAGCTGGGTTTTGGAGTTGGATGTAGAAAAGTACTCCAGAACCCTGGGTTGTAGTGAGAACACACACAAAAGAAAAAATAATTGGCTTTGCTAACCCAAGATATATAATTGTGTTTGTCTCGGTTAGCATCTCGTCTTGTCACTTTTCTTTTTGTTGTTCTTATTCTGGAGCTCTGTTTTTAATGGGATAATGTATTATGATAATAGAATATATTAATAATATTAGAAGTGTGAAAATCTACCAGAATCTTCCCAAGTTGTCAAGTTGGTATTTGGATGCAGAACAGAAACGACTGTAATTAAGAATTACAAAAACATTGCATCTGTCACTTTGTATGGATATTTAACATATTTAAAGTGTACTACATACATATATTCATGTATATACACACACACACACACACACACCAAATCAAAATACATTTATGATTTTACATTTTCATTTACAGATTAGCGTTAAATGGCAACTGCAAAGCAACTATTAAAATGGAATAAAACAACATCAATAATACAGCACAAGGTGAAAAGAATTATGCCACTTTGGGATGTGCAATCTGAAAGGCCCATGAATATATATTATAGTATATTATATCACATTACTGAGGTGCAATGCTGATAAAAGGAACCTGAAATCACACAAAGCAATTGCTGTTTTGCCTTTGTATATTGTTTAAATAAATACATTTTGCGCAACAAGATAAGCTTATCACTGCCCCGTATGGTTTTGCACTGCGGTGACCAGTTGGGATTCCTTTCTTTAAAAACAAAACACACTGGATCACTGAGGCATTATTTTCAGTGCCCCCCAGCCACCCAAAAAAAAGCTTTAGTTCCCTTCTTCTGGGTTGCCACTGATAACACGCTTGCTTGCCCCAGCTGGGCAGTCTATATATTATATTCATATATTAGAATAATTCAAGTATGCCCATTTTCCTTCACTCCAGTTGCACCAAAGTCCTATCATTTACCACTCCCCACTGAGAGTCATATCCCCTTAACATGATTTCAGCTTCATTGGATTTTAATCAGCTTTTTGCGACTGCTTAGTGAACTAATTAGGGCTTCTGCTGAATATCAACATCCACATTCATTTTTCTCCTATTGATTGTCCCTTTCAAATAATACCCAGAGCCATGGTGCCTGTTCTGCAGTGTCACAGCTATCTTTAGACCCGTCCACTGGGCCATGAAGCCGCCACATAACCCAGGAACGTCTCCACTCGGTGAAGGCTGGTGTTTAATTGAATTGACCACTTGCTGCAAGCAATATGACTCAATGTCCACTTCTCAGAATTTCAACCAGCTGGAAACAGCGCCAGGCCGCGTTTGAAACCCATCCTGGACGTGCTCCGAGTGTACAGCTCTGGGTCTGATGCGACCGGGCACGGGATCAATACCGAAATATCAATCATGTAGTAATGCTATCGATTCTTTTTTCTCTTTCTTTCTTTCTCCATTATCCCTGCGAGGATGAACAAGGAAAACACATTTCTTCTTGTGGACGTCTCCATGCAGAACAGTGAAAGTGCAAGGCGATGCTTTGTTGTTCTACTTTACATCCCGGAGGTAGAAGATGTTTTATTGGTTTTAGCTTTGCTTTCCTATTATACTTTCTGTCTCGACTTCCACTTGCTATTAATCTTGTTGGATTGTTCTTTTTTCTTTTCTAAATGCTACTTTTGATTAAAAGCACATGGATTCTGATGTGGGCGTCTGATAGAATAATGAAAATGAAATCTATGAGGCAGGATGCTGGTATTTATTGTACAGACAAGTAAAACATAAACAACAGAAGGCTAGCATTTGTAGCGCACTGTATCTTTTGCATGTGTACCCTTTGTGTATGCCTTGGATCACGTGCCCCAATTGACTATTACTCAGTTCAAAATCTTTTAATCTATTTGATGATTAAAGTTCACTAGAATATTCACTAGAATAGTTATCTATGTTTGCCCCAATTGTTTCATGTAACTTGGTTTATGGGTTTGATGTCTCCATTTTAGAGGACTGAGCGATTTTGTATCTTGCATTTGTTTCATCCTGTTTTTGATATCTAGATAGATATTACATTAACATTCTATTGATATTTATTTAGCAATTAGTTGAATATGAATAGATGATCAATCAAATTTCTATTTAATATTAAATTGGACCACTTCATCAAAAATGTTACCTAATTGGTTGGGTCCCATGAAAATCAGCTCTGATAATCAGCTTTTGTTTTCATTTAGACCAAATAGGCAAAGCACAGACAAGCAAACAAACGTAAAAAAGTCAATGCACAGTACTGTACAACAAATTATACTCCCTGAACTAATTGTGTGAGTTCACAGCATGTGACGTGTGTGTGTGTGTTTGTATAAGTATATACACTCACCTAAAGGATTATTAGGAACACCATACTAATACTGTGTTTGACCCCCTTTCGCCTTCAGAACTGCCTTTATACGTGGCATTGATTCAACAAGGTGCTGAAAGCATTCTTTAGAAATGTTGGCCCATATTGATAGGATAGCATCTTGCAGTTGATGGAGATTTGTGGGATGCACATCCAGGGCAAGAAGCTCCCATTCCAACACATCCCAAAGATGCTCTATTGGGTTGAGATCTGGTGACTGTGGGGGCCAGTTTAGTACAGTGAACTCATTGTCATGTTCAAGAAACCAATTTGAAATGATTCGACCTTTGTGACATGATGCATTATCCTGCTGGAAGTAGCCATCAGAGGATGGGTACATGGTGGTCATAAAGGGATGGACATGGTCAGAAACAATGCTCAGGTAGGCCGTGGCATTTAAACGATGCCCAATTGGCACTAAGGGGCCTAAAGTGTGCCAAGAAAACATCCCCCACACCATTACACCACCACCACCAGCCTGCACAGTGGTAACAAGGCATGATGGATCCACGTTCTCATTCTGTTTACGCCAAATTCTGACTCTACCATCTGAATGTCTCAACAGAAATCGAGACTCATCAGACCAGGCAACATTTTTCCAGTCTTCAACTGTCCAATTTTGGTGAGCTTGTGCAAATTGTAGCCTCTTTTTCCTATTTGTAGTGGAGATGAGTGGTACCCGGTGGGGTCTTCTGCTGTTGTAGCCCATCCGCCTCAAGGTTGTACGTGTTGTGGCTTCACAAATGCTTTGCTGCATACCTCGGTTGTAACGAGTGGTTATTTCAGTCAAAGTTGCTCTTCTATCAGCTTGAATCAGTCGGCCCATTCTCCTCTGACCTCTAGCATCAACAAGGCATTTTCGCCCACAGGACTGCCGCATACTGGATGTTTTTCCCTTTTCACACCATTCTTTGTAAACCCTAGAAATGGTTGTGCGTGAAAATCACAGTAACTGAGCAGATTGTGAAATACTCAGACCGGCCCGTCTGGCACCAACAACCATGCCACGCTCAAAATTGCTTAAATCACCTTTCTTTCCCATTCAGACATTCAGTTTGGAGTTCAGGAGATTGTCTTGACCAGGACCACACCCCTAAATGCATTGAAGCAACTGCCATGTGATTGGATGATTAGATAATTGCATTAATGAGAAATTGAACAGGTGTTCCTAATAATCCTTTAGGTGAGTGTATATTTACTCAGCAAAAAAAGAAACGTCCTCTCACTTTCAACTCCTTTTATTTTCAGCAAACTTAACGTGTAAATATTTGTATGAACGTAAAAAGATTAAACAATTAAGACATAAACTGAAGTTTCACAGACATGTGACTAACAGAAATGGAATAATGTGCCCCTGAAAAAAGTGGGGGTCAAAATCAAAAGTAAGTCAGTATCTGGTGTGGCCATCAGCTGCATTAAGTCCTGCAATGCATCTCCTCATGGACGGCTCCAGATTTGCCAGTTCTTGCTGGGAGATGTTACCCCACTCTTCCACCAAGGCACTTGCAAGTTCCCGGACATTTCTGGGGGGAATGGCCCTAGCCCTCACCCCCTGATCCAGCAGGTCCTAGACGTGCTCAATGGGATTGAGATCCGGGTTCTTCGCTGGCCATGGCAGAACACTGACATTCCTGTCTTGCAGGAAATCACGTCCAGCGAAGGTGGGTTTGTGCCCATAGGTGACGTTGTTGCTGGTGATGTCTGGTAAGGACCTGCCTTACAACAGGCCTACAAGCCCTCAGTCCAGCCTCTCTCAGCCTATTGCACACAGTCTGAGCACTGATGGAGGGATTGTGTGTTCCTGGTGTAACTGGGGCAGTTGTTGTTGCATCCTGTACCTGTCCAGCAGGTGTGATATTCGGCCGTACCGATCCTGTGCAGGTGTTGTTACACGTGGTCTGCCACTGCGAGGACGATCAGCTGTCCTTCCTTTCTCCCTGTAGTGTTGTCTTAGGTGTCTCACAGTACGGACATTGCGATTTATTGCCCTGGCCACATCTGCAGTCCTCATGCCTTGGGAATATATTCTTGCAGATTTGTGTCCAGAAGCTGGTATCAGTGTGGATTGCTAAATCTTTTGGAAGGGATATTGATTTGTCATTTTTGGATAAGAGATTATATAATTTTGATAATGGTTGCTTGGAGAGGATTAATTGTTTCCATGAAAAAGGGGGGGTGTAGATTGTTATTGATTATATTAATTTTTGATTGGAGATATTGTTCTTTACTGATACCAAACTTCTGTTCCAAATCATTGAATCCAAGGAAGTTATTATTTTCAAATATATTATGTCAATGTGTGATACCTTTCCTTTTCCAAATGCTGAAGACAATTGGCGTTTTATTAATCAGGATGTCAGGATTAGACCATATTGGGGTGAATTTGCAGGGTGTCATGGTAGAATGAGTGATTTTGAGCATTTTCCACCAAGCTGTCAGGGTTGTGTAGATTACAGTGTTCTTAAAGCAATTATGACGTTTAACAGTTGGGGTTATGAAAGGTAAGGCGTTAATTTAAATGTCTTTGGATACAAACTGTTCACTTTCTATCCACGGATTGATCTGTTTATTTGAGTATAGCCATTTTGTAATATATTGTAGTTGGTTAGCCAGGTAGTAATGATACAAATTTGGTGCATCTAGACCTCCTTGTAGCTTACTTTTATGTAGTGTGGTTAACTTAATCCAAGGTTTTTTATTCTTACACTAAAATTTAGTAATTATTGAAACTAAATTTTGGAACCAATTGGTTGCAGGTTGTATTGGGACCATAGTGAAGAGATTTTGGGTAGAATAGTCATTTTAACTGTTATAATTCTGCCAATAATAGAGAGTGGTAAGTTAATCCATCTGTTCGGATCATCTTCTATGATTTTTATAAGTGGAGTGAAATTGAGATGGAATAAGTCTGACAAACTGGTGGAGATATTGATGCCGAGGTATTTGATATTGCCAGTGGTGAATGGAAGAGGGAAGGAAAGGAAGAAAGAAGTCTTTTTTTTCACAACCCCCTGCACGGGAGGACAACTTTATTGTTTATTTAATCACTTTAACATTTAGTCCCAGTAGGGATTTATCAGTCATGTCCAAGCATAATAAAGAAAAAGAAAAAATGAGGGAACACAAACACACAAAAACACACAAAACACACACACACACAAATACACAAAAATAATAATACATAAAAACGTTATTTTTGTTTGGGGTTGTGTGTGTGTTTGTGTGTGTGCGTGTGTGTGTGCATGAAGCATTAGTTACAGTGGTAAATGGAAAAAAATGTATGTAGCCTATGTTTCTGATGATGTTTCATAGCACAAAGTTGTGACTAGTGATTGTTGGAATTAAATATTATAATAATAATAATTCACATGCTTCTTTATATAACTGCTACAATGTACTTTTTTTTAACTATCAATTTATTTATTTAAGGAAAAAATTATCCAACACCAACTGGCCCTGTGTGAAAAAGTGAAGCAGCATCTCAAATGCACTTTCTCGTGGCCCGCGTGGTGAGCCGAGCCCTGCCCATAGTGTTCGGCCTGGGGGGATTGTAGAGTTGGGCGTCTGCTGCTGGTGCCTGTACGATGGTGGGGGTGATGATATCTGGCTGCCCGTGGTGCCCTTCATTCCCCTCTGCAGCCACGAGTTGCTGGGCCTGGTTGGGTGCAGCTTTGAGCTGGCTGTTGGACGTCGTGTTGGGGGCGGCATTGAGCTGGCTGTTGGAGGTCCATCTCTCTCCCATGCTCCTCTGGCATCTTCAGTCTCCACAGTGAGTCGGCCGAATCTCTCTTAAAGAACAGTCCTGTCTTTGTCACAGCAATTAGCAGGTTCTCCGCAGGCAAACCCTGCATCTCAACAATATAGCGGATTTGATCGTACACCGATGCCCCAGGGTACAGAGGCCACCCCAGAAACAGCTCCGCAATGATGCAGTCCAGCGACCACATATCGATGGCTTGATTGTAGGGCAGGCCAAGGATGATCTCTGGAGCCCTGAAATATGTGGCCTGCACGCAGTCAGAGCACACTGCCCCCGAGACATAGATGGCCAGGCTGAAGTCAATCAGCTTGACTCGGAGGGGCTGCCTGGCTGAGTCCACCAGCATAATGTTGTCAGGCTTGAGGTCAGTGTGGATCATCCCCAAACTCTCCAGCTTCATCAGGGCAGTGGCGACCTGCTGCAGGATGACCCTGATGTGCTTGAGGGGCAGGGGTCCAAAGCTGAGGACGTCGTACAGGTTCTGATCCAGCATCTCGAACACCAGGCACAAGTGGCCCTTGTACCTGAAGCACTCGTAAGCGTGGACGAGGTTGTATTGGTCGGGGCTCTCTCTGCTCAGCCTGGCCAGGATGCTGCCTTCAATCAGGCCCTGCTGCTCATAGGCGGGTTTGCTCTTCAAGGTCTTGATGGCCACTATCTCATTGGTACGGTGATTGCTGCACTTCACCACAAGGCCCAAAGATGCCACGGCCCAGGAACTCCAGGACTTCATACAGGTTTCACCTCATGCTCCACCAGCTGGTATTCACCATTATCCTCGCTGCACCCAATGTCATCAAATTCTTGTGAAGCTTATGGGTCTTTGATTTTGCAAGAGTGGCAGAGTGATTGCTGTCAGCTCACATGGTTGAAAGATGTCCAGTTGTCTCTGGGATCTGCAAGTCTGTGAAAGTCACTTGCAAGTCTCAGCTGATGACGCTGGCAGTGTAAAACAGACCATTCAGAAAAAAAAATGTTTTTGTTGAAACATTCACTAGGCTTGCCTGATGCGAATGTAAATGACCGGTGACGTTTTTTTTTTTTCACTTTAACAGTTAATAAAAAAAGAAACAAACAAATTAAAACAGAATAACAGTTTCTTTACCCTTCCCTACCCCCCAATAACCCCTCTAACCCCACCCCACCCTCTTCCACCCATCCTCCACTACTACCCTTTCTTACCCATCCAGGACCGTCCACGGCCAGGAGCCAGACAGCCAGACAAACAACCAACAGAGTAAACAAACAATTAAATCAACAGGTGTACAATTAGACAGACAAACAGACAGACGGACCGATGACACGTCGACAAACTAAGATATAAACATAAAATATAGGAGACCAGTTGGGATGTATCAGTCATGTCCAAGCATAATAAAGATAAAAAAGAAAAAGAGGGAACACAAACACACAAGAATAAATAAATAATTATAAAAATTCAGACTGTTTGGGGTTTTGTGTGTCTATGTGTGTGTTTAAACAAACAATCAAATAAATACACAGAAACACATCAGTAGAGCAGAACACAAACTCTGGGAGTGCTGGGATTGAATTATTCTCTTTTCAGATAAAAGTGAATTATTTCTACAGATTCTACAGCGTTGTCATCCGCAGGAAAAACCACAGCTCCGGACGAAGCCAGATCATCTATTTCACCCTGTTCCAAGCCTTTTCCCAAAAATCATGATTGATAACCATGAAAAACTACACCATGGCATTTTGATAGCCCGAGTGAATAAGGGGTTACGATTTGCTCCTCTGACGGAGAAGCCGGGTGTGTCAATAGCAGAGCCTGAACTGACCTCAGCCTGGATTAAGTTTACCCTGTGTTCCAGCGCAACAGTAAAACATTTTTAATGAATAAACGATTGGACAAATTAATTGCTTAGTTAATTGCATTTTTAATATTGTTGGACAGTCAAACCATCAGCTGCATCTTGCTTAACCTATTTATGTCTCAAAGTAGCCATGCATGGGAAAGCAGCCACAGCCAGAGGAACATATTAGCGGGGGATGGATGGTGAAGTTTGTTTTTGTTTCTCTGTTGTTCTGTTAACAGGCCAGCAGATTTCATTTGAACAGTCCTCCTCCACCACCAACAAATCCAGGGACATTAATAACAACAGGCATCTTTTTGTACCCAGAGGGCACTTAAATAAGACTATAAATATCCTCCCATTATATGGATATTCTTACACATGAATATTTGCAACAGGGATCCTCTTCATGGCCTTTGGGTTATCCAACTCAATGCACAATGCAATGCAACTCAAACAGTATCACTTAGCAAAGGCTGTAGGGTCAGCAAGGTTACATATTGTCTTTCTCTCTCTCTCTCTCTGTCTCTGTAGAATATTCGACCCTCCCCAGTTCCCTTAATTCTAGCAATTTGTCTCCCTGATGGCTCTAAATGGTGTTTACAGTGGCAGGTCCAGGTCATAACCACGCAGTTAATATAAGGGTCATCATTAGTGCCTGGACCTGAGTGACCAGGTAGCGCTGAGCCAGCAAAAGCTGGGGGATTTGTGCAATGTCAGTCTGTTAAGAAACGCTGGGGTCTCAGTCCTGTCCAGGTTTTTTTTAGCTTCGACGCTGGACCCTCTGAGGATGTTGAGAAAGTATGGGGGAATCTCGACCATGGGAGGACACTTTTACTTAATTGTCGGTGTGTTTCCAGAGCTACAATAGCGCATGTTGGCACCTTCAAAACCTGTGAAAATCCAAAAAGCTTCCACGCCCCCATGCCAGCTCAGGACAGACAGGCCCATTCACACAGGCTTTTCACATGTAGACTCGAAAACACGCTCCTGTAATAGAGTTCCTGACGTGATTTGGCATCGAGATCCGAACAGAGGCAGTTTAATGGCTGTGAGCCCATGTGGTGTTTTTCAGGGATTCCTGAGAGCTACGATCCAGTCAGCCCTCAAAGTGCGACTAAGAACTTAAGGAATCAGCAATCCCAGCAGTTAACAAGGCCTGAGGCTACAAAGGGCCTTGTTAGTGGTAGGCAAAACCTTAAAATCAATGCTGGAGTGATTTAACTCCCGGTATTTTATCTTCTACTGGATGTCATTTACAGTCAGTGGGAGAAATAATAGATATACACCTCCTGCAAGCAAGTGGGACCCCAGGGAGGTCCTGTGGGTCTCAGCCAGGCTGGAGCGGCAGACATGTAGCATAATTTTAGAGACCCACCTTGGTGCCTGAGGTCATTAGTGTGAGAGACTGGGTGATCGCTGACTAAAAAGCAATGGCCAGGGTTCTTTTTAAAGCCAGGCTCCACGCACCTGGTGTAATGGAACATTACAAACCAGGTCTTCACAGTTCAGTCCCCTTCCCATGCCCTTCCACACCGAGAACAACGACCACTCCGCACACTGGGAACGGAGACTCAGCGAGGGAGCCGGTCAGGGTAAAGGTAACAAGTTCTGTTTTCTTTCCTTTTTAGACCCCACCCTGTTGTAAAGAATGGCTTGATTTGCTTGAAAAACATTTGGAAATGAATCAATCAATAAATAACATTAAATCTAGGAAAATACCCAACAAAAAAGAAATACAGAAGTAGGGAAGATCTTGATGTCAGAGAAGAAAAACAGTAAAATTATCATGTCAGCTGGGGAGGATTTCTGAGAGATTCAACATACTGTCTCTGTGTCACACACTGTAGTGAAATTACAATGCATTGTATTTGAATACCCTTACAGGCACCCCACGCTGTATGTGCAAAAACCCTGCACGGCTTTGCATCCAAGATTACGAACGAACCTGCTCTGGTTTTCTTTGTCCTGCAAAACAAGAAAAAAACAAAAGGATTTAGGTGTCGATGCAGATTTGGGTGATAATCACTAGTGCTCAGTGCTATTAACCCTTGACCTGTTATACTGATCCCCTGAGATGCAACATGTAGAATCCCTATCAGTGAGGATGATGGGTATCCAGGGCCATTGTTTTTAATGAGCCTGCTGTCGTGACCTCCCTCCCCTGAGACCTAGAGATTGGACCAATCCTCTATGCTACATGCCAGTGGTTTATCCACAGAGATATGTTGCAGTCCCCCCCCACCCCACTCAATGTGCAAGCAGAATTATTTTTTTATTTTTTTATTTTTCCTGAATGACTCAGATGTTTGATAGTTAATTTCATAGCAACAACACTCTTTAAACGATTCAGCCTGATTGCCATGGATTGTATGGTTGCATGTATTTATTTGCTTTTTCCTCTTTCCCGCTGGCAGTGTTAGAGTTTCTAATGCACACTAGATTGATGCTCTAAAAAGTATCAAATATAATCCATTGTAGAACACTTGCTAAAGTGATTAAGTAATAACAGAAAAAAAGGAAAAGCATGCTGGGCTTGAATGCGTTGGCAAGGTCACATGCCTTAACACAGCCTGTGCTGAAGAACACTTACAGCTGACGCAACAGATGACGCGGTTTCGCCGGTTATGTGTTCAGCCGGATGCAGAAGTTATGCACTGCTCGGGAAAAGGCCACAGAAAAAAAAAATGAAAGGGAGAAGAGCTCAGACTAATTTATTTATTGCTTGAGTAAGTCCAAGTAGCTTTCCGGAGTTCTGACTGTCAAGAGCGGTCGAAAGGTCTATGTGAAATAAATGTTGAAAGCTCCAGTTGCAGAAACACATTCGCCATCTGACAGCAGGAATATGAACTATCCCCACATTGTCCTTACGCATTAGCGGCGCACGTAACACTTTCTGGATACGATTTGTCTTCATAATCAAAAAAGATGTCCTCTGACTTGTAACGGGATAGTAGTCGGTAAAGCGGTTTGCAAACACTCAGCTTTGTAATTCATGTAAAGGCGAGCTGCACATCCCAACCTGTTAACACTGATGTTCCTGACAGGAGAATGACCTCATGTCTGCCTCCGAGAGCTTTGCTCACATATCAACTGTTCAGTCATATTTCCGACAAAATCTGTGATCTGTGAAGATGTAATGCCTTTGATAAGATTTAGAAGTCTTTATTTAAGCATTTGTAAGATTAATCATCAGCAGTCACCTCCCATTCTCCCATCAGGAGGAACTTCACAGTCTCATTCCCTCGCTCACCCTCCATTTCTGCAGAACCAAAATATTTTGTTTTGTTGATGTTGTTCCCAAAACAAGGGTACATGTGAAGGTTGAGAGGACTGCAGTGCACAATTTAGAATATCTTTGTTGTATATATAAATATATATAAATATAAGTGCCCAGTTTTGATAAACATTTTCTTTTTAAATTGTAGGAGCATTTGTCTGTCACCTCTGTATTTCTTTTTATATTGTGCAGCACTTTAAGATACAGGGTTTTATCTTCTTAAAAGCACTGCATTATTATTCTCATCACCATTGTCGATTAATGGTGTATTTTTATGAACTGTGTTACAGACTGCGTGTGAGAGAGCAGCAGCCGGGAAGTGTCTCTCTGCTCGGTGGTTATACCTTGGCTTCTAGCCCAATACCCAGGCATGACTTTTCCTCAAGGTTGCCTAACCTGTTCTAAAGTATCTCAGTGGTTCAGACAACATCCGTGCTGTTCCCTCTTTTTTTTTTCTTACCTTGCATTTCCTAAGACAGCTACAAAGTACAGTATTTACTAATGGGGATTAGGATCTGTTCACAACCAAGACGGGGCAAACATTTGCTCGGGTAATGATGTTAAGGTCCTGTTGCAAACATGAAGCAAGAAGCCAGGGGGGATCTTGGCAGCCCGATTAAAACCTCATTTAGGAGAGTAAACAGATGGGATGCAGGGGAAGCAGTGGGCTGGTGTCCCTTTGTGACCGCCCCCCCTGAAGCGGAGCTGTACTCTAGGATGAGGGAGATTTTTTGAGTCAACAGAATATGCCACATTGCCAATGAACAAGATGTCCTTATCCTGGCGCTCTTTTTATTATTCACTATGTGCTGTGTCCAACACAAATGCTGGCTGAGGGAAATTGTATTAAGCATTCGTACCCGCGGTGAGTCCTGCAGGGGGTGTTGTAGGCCTCTCCTTAAATCCTTGCCTGCTCATGACCTGGAGACGAAGCTTTTTTGCTTCAGTCTAGCAAATAAATGTTTCAATTAAGTAATTGAGAGTGAAGGTGGAACAGAACTAGAAAAATCAAGACCAAAGTCAGAAAATGGAGCAATAAAAGTGTGCAGCAGTTTCTGGTAGTAATAGTTTGTGTTGTACACAGGGCCCAATGCCCAGGCTGGACTAACGTATAAGCAAACATGGTATAGTATCGGACCCACAGCTGATTTGGGGCCCCATTTCTGCATTATATAATATTTAATAATAATTATAAAAATTCTGCCGCTGTAATGTGTTCTAATCCCAGTAGATAGATTGCAACAAACCAGCCATTGGCTGCGTGGTGGTGGATTGACAGCACGGTGGTACAAGATGGTTCTGCTGGGAGATTTGAAATATGGAGGAAGGAGTGTTTTCAGCAATAAATATAAACAGACGAGTCAGAAGTGAAAATCAAAAGTAATATTTCTTTGATCAACATCTGTCTACTGTGTTTGCAGCTGCTGTCACGCCAAATATATATAGCTAGTGACATTTTCAAACATCATCGAAAATAGACCCATGTCAAGGGTGCTGAAAGCAGAAAGCGCCTGTGGCTGTGGAGTGAAACGCACCACACTATCCTACACAAAACATTCTAGTTACAATCCGTCTGAGGGAATGGACCAGTGTGCATATTTCATCACAAACTGGACAGAGGAGAGTGCTGAACCAGACTTTTGAAACATCAAATACTCCATAAAGAACCATGTCTAGAGTCTAGAGTCTAGGGGCCCCCATTTATTTTCATCAAATATAAAGCAGGCTGTGGTATAGAAAATTGCCGTTGATGACTCAGATGCAGAAGTACCTTGGATAAAGAGAAAAGCCAACAGTTTTATTGTAGGAAACAAAAAGATTTACACTAGAATATATCCAGCATACACTAAACAGCATGCCATGTATAAATAATAGAAAAAAAACAGCCACAGCCACATTGCTTCTCCTTATTACAGACAAATCCTCTCTTCTTTTCTTTTTTCTAACTCCGTCTAAAGGCTCCCCATTGTCACATGCTTCCTTAATTGGGTTAACACAAGCCTTGATTGACTGGTGATTATGTCCAATCCACTAACAGCACTTCACTTGGAGTGGACCCATCTCGCTTTTATCTTTGCTGCGTTTAGCTCTAGCTGTCTGTAGCTGGCAATCAGGGGGGCTGTGCCAGCAGACAGGGACCTTATGATCAAGTGACACCTGCCTGAACATCCACCCATCTGTGAAAACACAGGCAGCAAGGCAGAGAAGAGGGGAACTTACATAATCCCCCCCCCCCTTTCTGGCTTCCAACACCCCCACCTTGATTTCTATCCAAGTTTAATTCCTGAGGAGTGGGAATGAATGCTGTGACACCTCTTATTGCGTCACTATATGGCTGTATTTTATTCTGTTCAGTCTAGTGAAATTCAATAAACTGAAGACCCTTGACAGAGGCCAATCAGCAGGGAGAAAATTGCTTTTTTTATTTTGTTTTTTAAACTCCGTTCCTCCTAGCCACAACCACCCACCGGAGGTTTAATACGGAGGATGAGCAGCTTGTACATAAAGCTAACAATCTAGAATAACTTGTTTTAAGACAAAAAATAAAAACTCTGGTAGGGAATGTCATATTGTCCTTTACCAGTTCTGAATAGAGGAGACTTCCAAGCCAAATCCCGGGGATCTTTTATTAAATGAATCGTCAAAGAATGTCAGCAAATAGGGTTTTTTATTTATGCGGTTTTGTTTTTTTCAAAAGTCGATTCTCTGGTGATTTTTCTGATGAAAGTGTGTGATATACTGAGATGTTTTTATTCTAAAATGTCATGAAATAGAATAAAAAGTTGCTGATGTGGGGTGTGAGAGCAATTTTTATTCTCTTCTTTTAAGAAATTGCCTGGTGACATTCTTGTATTAGTAGGCTTCTGGATACTCAAAGACTGAAACAGCCTCCTTTCAGTCATAGGTTGTATTATCTTCTGCTGGATGTCAAAACGATTCCTGCTGGACCACACAAAATGCCTGCGAGTTCAGTTATAATGCGTCCAATTTACTGGATGAAAAGCAAAATTACAGCTCCCTTACTTAAGCAGTTGAAGCAGCATGCAGTGGGGAAGACATATATGCCAAAACACATATTTTGCTATGGCTGGATTTTAATCTTTAATCTCTCTTGGGATCAACACATCACAAAGTGCAAGCTCAACAACCACAACAGTGTGATAAGGTCGCACTTCAGAAACTCAGCTGTACTCACTGGTATCTCGTCAGTGTGCTGCTTTTTTTCATTTTTTTGTGTTAAAAGGTGGTCTCCAGATGACTTTCTCTCCCACCGCAATGACTAAGAGTTCGTAACTATGTGAGGCGCATGCCCTTGTCTGAAATTGGACTGAAAAGCAAGGCAGTGAGAATACCCACAGGAGCAGCGCTGTTCATATTTAATAAAGATTTGCAGAGGTAAAAGGAGGCCTGGATAAAATAACAGACGTGGCCGCTTAAGGATAGCAGTTAAAGCTTCCAAGTGCGTCTGGAAAAAAGTCATTTTTCTTTTCTTTTTTTTTTCTTTTCTGTTCATGTTCTGAGATTGAGGGCACTTGCTGAAATGTCAAACCTCCATGAATCTCACACTTCAATTCCCTGCTCCCCCAATCCTCTCTCACCAACTGTGTCTTCAGACAAGAGGTCCTGCCCTGACAGAGACGCCCCGGCCTGCACTTCTCACGGAGAATCATTCCTATTTTAAGTTGGATTGCCGAGGTTCTGCAGGATTGTAATTCCTCTTTCTGTCCCCAAGCCAATAAATAAATAACCTCAATGGAGGGTAGAAAGGAGTGGAAATATGAACTCGCTGCAGAATTCAACACACATCTACACTGATCAGCCATAACATTATGATCACCTGCCTAATATTGTGTAATTCCCCCTTTTGCCGCCAAAACAGCCCTGACCCGTCGAGGCATGGACTCCACTAGACCTCTGAAGGTGTGCTGTGGTATCTGGCACCAAGACATTAGCAGCAGATCCTTTAAGTCCTGTAAGTTGCGAGGTGGGGCCTCCATGGATCGGACTCGTTTGTCCAGCACATCCCACAGATGATCGATTGGATTGAGATCTGGGGAATTTGGAAAAGTCAACACCTTGAACTCGTGATTCATCAGACCAGGCCACCTTCTTCCATTGCTCCATGGTCCAATTCTGATGCTTACTTGCCCATTGTAGGCGCTTTCGGCAGTGGACAGGGGTCAGCATGGACACCCTGACTGGTCTGCGGCTATGCAGCCCCATACGCAACAAACTGCGATGCACTGTGTGTTCTGACACCTTTCTATCAGAACCAGCATTCACTTTTTCAGCAATTTGAGCTACAGTAGCTCGTCTGTTGGATCGGACCACACGGGCCAGCCTTCGCTCCCCATGTGCATCAGTGAGCCTTGGCCACCCATGACCCTATCGCTGGTTCACTGTTTTTTCTTCCTTGGACCACTTTTGAAAGATACTGACCACTGCAGACCGGGAACACCCCACAAGAGCTGCAGTTTTGGAGATGCTCTGACCCAGTCGTCTAGCCATCACAATTTGGCCCTTGTCAGTCGCTCAGATCCTTACGCTTGCCCATTTTTCCTGCTTCTAACACATAAACTTTGAGGACAAAATGTTCACTTGCTGCCTAATATATCCCACCCACTGACAGGTGCCATGATAATGAGATTATCAGTGTCTTTCACTTCACCTGTCAGTGGTCATAATGTTATGGTTGATTGGTGTACAGCTTGAGTATACATTGATTGATATTCCACAGCTGGAAGTAAGCCAATCAGCACTTGTATGTATGTATTTGCTGCTCTGTGCACTCTCCAGACTCTCTGCATACACAGAAACCTGAGACTTAGTCAAGTCCTCAGCTCCCTTCAAGACACAACGCAGTCTGAGTTTCATGCTGCTTTGAATCTCAGAGCAATCTCTGAACCTGGCCAGCAGTTCAGCCCCAGCTGCGGAGACTGTGTCAAGAATTCCTCCCAAAGTCATCTAACTTTGTGTGTAACATGTTCCTCAAACTGGCATTCTCGTGGGATTAGTGGGATAGCATCTAGTTTGAATATCTTCGACCATTGAACTGAATTGGAATAATTCAGTCCAGTACCTACACACTATGCGCTAAAGATTCTCTATCCTCGCTACACCAGCAGAACACTCATCCTGCCTAGAGAACTGTCTCCGGAATCCCTCCTGAGACCATGTACACCCCGAGGAAGATTGATTGAATCTCCTTATTTGTGTAATCAACCTTCGGATTGATATTCAAAAGACCAGAGGAACATGGCATCAGCCAAAAAAACCTGAATAAATGAGTGGAGGAACATAACAAATGCAGATGCCTCCAAACAGGTGTAGTGCATGATTCAATTAAGCAGTTAACATGCCATCATGCTCTGTGGCATGTATAGAAATGCTGAGCAGGCCCAGTTGACCTCGATTGTGGATCAAGATGGCAAGAGGAAAGGATCTAAGTGACTTTGACAGAGGGGTCACTATTGTGACACGAATGGCAGGAGCTTCAGTCACAAAGATGCTCAACTGGCTCGTGTTCTGGACAAGTGGGCGAGTGCATGTGTGGGACACCAAGAGAACGGGACAGGCCTGACTGCTAGACCCCTACAGTGAGGGGGTCCGGAGGCTCTGTTATGCTGTGGGGGGCATTTTCCTGGCATGGTTTGGGTCCACTTGTCCCCTTAAAGGGAAGGGTTCCCTATCCTGATGGGAGTGGTGTCTTCCAGGATGACAATGCCCCCATACACAGGGCACGAGGGCTCACTGAATGGTCTGATGAGTATGAAAATGATGTGAATCATATGCTATGGCCTTCACAGTCACCAGATCTCAACCCAATTGAACACCTATGGGAGATTGTGGACCGACGTGTTAGACAGCGCTCTCCACCACCATCATCAAAACCCCAAATGAGGGAATATCTTTTGGAAGAATGGTGTTCATCCCTCCAGTAGAGTTCAGAGACTCATAGAATCTGTGCCAAGAGCATTGAAGCTGTTCTGGTGGCTCACGGTGCCCAACATCTTACTGAGACACTTTATGTTGGTTTTTCCTTTTATTTGTCACCCGTCTGTATATTGTGACACAGTCTGGGGTGTAGTGCATGAGGGCAGGTATGTGAGGAAAAAATGGCTCTCCATGTTTGAGCTACCGCACAGGATCCACCCGAGCCATACACACACATGCACTCACAAACAGCGAAAGTGCAAACACACCTTTGACAGCCTGCTGGGCGACAGGTATTCACAGCTGCCGGTGCTGATTGCCAGAAACCTATAAAACAGCCTTCCTCCCACAGAAAGGTGCAGAGGACCCAAGGGGAAAAGCAAGGAGGGTGTGAGGAGAGCTTTAGAGCAGAGACGAGAGAGATTACTAATATTTGATTGACAGCCTGGATACTGAACACTGCTTGACTGAGACCCCGATTTAACCACCTGACCTGGACTGGAAAACGACACCGCAATGGCTTACGACCCACACTTCTCCCACAATGCCTACGAGATCGCTTAATCCTTCCAAACTATCGCCTAAACCTTATACTCGAGTAGATGCCCGAGGTGAGTTAGAGAATACCTGTCAAGTTTAGTTTGCACGCGATCCACCCCACTTTTCCCAGAGTCTTTCAACTCTGATTCCCAGACATGCACGTCCGACACCCCAGACTGTATCAGACTGTGTATATCAAGAGAGATCTTCACAATTCTGCCATTCCACTAAATGCAATATTGGCTAGTAATATAGTAGATTAATATTGTGTCTATATTTTAATGCAGTTATGCCCGATCATAAATTGAAATTGTACATACATCGTAGACGGCATCGTGAGCACCTCTCCAGAACCGGTGTTTGAGACAAAATGAACTTATATAAAATAACTAACCAATACTAACATATGAAGTTAGGGTTGGAGTAACAATATTGAATATTAACAGTCACCTTCCTGTTAAGTTGGATTTTGCCAATGTTATAATCATTACAGAAAGTAATTTGTACCCACAAATTGTCATACAATTGATCTAACTTTCTATTTGATCTATTATTTTCGTTATTTAGCTTAGTCAGTGTACATTTGCATCCACAATGTAGATTAAAGAGCTGCAATAAAAAAATATATACTAAAAAAGAACCTGTATTGCAATTACCACAGAACATCTCTTCTATTCAGGAACTACAGTACACAAACTAATCCATCTGTCTCATCTGGGCAAATGCAGATTTCCACATCAAAGTTAATTGGAAAGCGAATGTAATGGGGGGGTTAGACTCTGAGCCACCTGGGTCTCTCACACTCTCAGTCAACACACTGCGGTATCAGTTCAGGGAGCGAGGGATGTGTGAGCAGGAAGAGAGATGGCAGGGGTAGTTGAAGGCTGTCCCAGTTAAAGTGTGAATTGAGCAATCTCCCCTGGTGGCGGGAGAGGTGTGAGCTTCATGGCACTTTGTGAGAGAAATGTACTCTTTGTGCATTTCAACTGCAGCCCAGCAGCCCACTGTTTCAAGGGGGTTATTACTGAACGCCGCATTGTACCTTGTGACTTAATTTTGTTTCATACGCGTCCTTCTATGTAGGGAGTCTCTGATCTCCGCATTTTTTCCACGGGAGCACAGCTGGGTGGATGACACAAATAACAGTGCTGGGAAAGACGAAAAGTCACGATGATAGGAAAGCAACAGACTTAAAGCACTTCTTTAACCACAGCCCAGAAGCAATCCAAAAGGTGTAATCCAGTTTATGTTTTATTTCACTTTATTAACGGCTGGCATGGCAAGGAGAGAAATATAAATCAATCAATCAATCAATCGATAAGTAAATTGCAGACATCACGCAGATATCGTTGCATTCTCGAACAGAAGCCACCTTTGTCTGACGCCAAGGGCTCAGAAGAGGAACGGCTCCCGTAACTCGATTACACCCACAGCTTTGACGTACTCTGCGGAAATGCCTCAGTTTATAATGGATCGCTCTAAACAAGGCATTCCAAATAAGAAGGTTGTTAAGTGGCCATACTCGCAGCGGAAAGTGGATTAATGGAAAGTGTGTACGCCAACAAGTTACCAGCCAACACATTACTTGGGAATTAGCAGCGTACCGTACGGACACTGCATATTTATTGCAAGGGACGCGTGTCATTTATGTTAATACGCTACATGTAGCTGGATGTGTAAAGATTTAAAATGACATTAGGTGCCGAAACAGATTAATGGATCTTGGTTTTCATTTTGACCACCTGAAAGTGGAATGAGATGAGTTGGCTGAATGGCTAAGTACAATCCTCAGATCTCTTGTGATGGTGCTGGGGAGGGTCAGTGGGCCGGAGGGATCGGGCCGGGTCCTGCTAGCGATTGGGGTTGGCACTGAGCTACAGCCATACATGTGCATCAACGTGCTTGAGCTGAAAGAACACTCCAGCGGCCAGGCCTGTGCTTCTGGGTGTGGGATGTATGTGAAATGTGCTTTTCAAGAGCATCTTGTCAGAATCTTCTCTGTGCTGTGCGGGGAGGATGTTTGGTGTGAACCAGCTGTGCTTGAGATAATGAGACCGTGCTGCTTAGTACTTAGGCAATTAACACTGTTTAATTAATGCAGGCCTGTTGCAGCAGTCTGAGAGACCACCGTTTGCAAGGCAGAGGGGGGGGGGGGGGAGTTGGTGCGAGAACTGCAGCGGTCGCAAGAAATTGACAGCTGTGGGTGAAAGACTCCTGACCATCTGTAGGAATATGAGGATTGTGTGAAGGAGTTGATAGTATCTGCTGATTGGATTTTATTTTATTTTATTTTATTTTATTTTACTTTACACCCACACCATGCTTCCTCTTGATGATCGGAGGTGACGATTAAGTCAAAGACTTGACCTGACCTGACCTCAGTGTGGATGCCCAACATCCCACAGAGACTGCAGCAATGTCAGCAGTCTGAATCTACACCTTCACTACCAAGTCAAAGTCAGGTCAGTGAGACTCAAAGCCTCAAAAGCACCATCCGAGGGGCTCCCAACAGCTCTGGGGCTCCGTATGTTTAGGACGGAAATCTTCTGCCCTTCCGTTGCTGGGGGACAGGCATGCACCTTAGTAGCGTCTCGCTGTGTGGGGGGGGGGTTCTCTACAGCAACGAGCAGTGTCAGTGGTTTTTGGTTTTTATTTTCTCTTCTTTTTCTTTCTTTCTTGGTTACTCCACCATGAGCCAAGACGTGTGGGCCTGTCTGCATGCTCTGACATCTGCGACAATGACATGACACAGCCAAAATTATTGGCATATAAAAGGGCACCTGGACTTCTTAATACATTTGAAAAAACAATCAATACAATCAAAATATTTTATCGTGCTGAGGACCTGCCCTGGGCTGCCCTGCACCTCGCCGGACCCTGGGGGAGGGAGGATACTGGCGGAACAGTGTGTGTGGCGAGCGAAGAAATGTTGAATTGAATTGATCACGGTATTGAACTCAGACTTTTGGAATACAGATTTGGATCTCAGGCTGACGTGTTTACTGTGTGTGCTGTCGTGTTATTAGTGTCTGTTTAGTTAGGGACCTATGATATGTGTTTTAGTTTTAGGGTTTTGTTTACTTTTGTTGGTCTGTCGGTTTTGTTCTGGTTCACACCCACTGTTAGAAATAAACTTGCACGTATTTTGCACCATCACCTCCAACGGCGATAAACCAAGAGCTGTGCAAAGAGCACAGATGCTGGCATCCGCATCTTATAACCAGACCAATGGATAGATGATTCTTGCAATCGAAATAAAACATACTACATACAGACGGGTGACAAATTAAAGGAAAAACACGAATGGCAGGAGCTATAGTTACAAAGACGCTAAACTGGCTAGTGTTCTGGACAAGTGGGCGAGTGCATGTGTGGGATACCAAGAGAACGGTACAGGCCTGACTGCTTGACCCCTACAGTGAGGGGGTCCGGAGGCTCTGTTATGCTGTGGGGGTCATTTTCCTGGCATGGTTTGGGTCCACTTGTCCCCTTAGAGGGAAGGGACACTGTAAATCATTACAAAGTTATTCTGAGTTATTCTGACCTTTATCCTATGGTGAAACATTTCTCTCCTGATGGGAGTGGTCTCTTCCAGGATGACAATGCCCCCATCCACAGGGTACGAGGGTCACTGAATGGTCTGATGAGTATGAAAATGATGTGAATCATATGCTATGGCCTTCACAGTCACCAGATCTCAACTCAATTGAACACCTATGGAAGATTGTGGACCGACGTGTTAGACAGCGCTCTCTACCACCATCATCAAAACGCCAAATGAGGGAATATCTTTTGGAAGAATGGTGTTCATCCCTCCAGTAGAGTTCAGAGACTCTAGAATCTGTGCCAAGAGCATTGAAGCTGTTTTGGGGCTCGTGGTGCCCAACACCTTACTGAGACACTTTATGTTGGTTTTCCTTTAATTTGTCACCAGTCTGTATATATAGTTTTGATCAACCTTAAATTATACATCTAGAAAATAAAAGGCTTCAATTTCATAAGTAGCACATGCACCTCATAAACACAGAGCAGAAATAGTCAATTATCATCCAGATCCTTCAAAATGCAAGGACTCATGTGTAATCAAAAGAGTCTTGTGTATGCGTAAATGTGACTCTAACACATGCAGATCCAGCTGTTTAACGACCTGGAAACTACAATTACAAGACAAAATAAAACAAAGTATGTTGTTTAAACTCTTTCTGATTTACTTGTGTTGTGCAATGCTATGTTTTTTGTTTTTAGAGATGAGTGGTAAATGCAAACAGAAGCAGACAAACAAACACACGAAAAAAGAACTGTCTGATCCTTTGTATATTTCATCATCACTCTGAATCAAGTCGCACACCCTTTCCAGTAGCTACTTCTCTACTGTTTATGTATTTATTAAGTCTGATCTCCAGCCCATATTTTGTACACAGGGAGCCATCTGTGACCAGTAAAGACTTGCATTTCTCACTTGTGTTCATAGTCCTTAAGCTCAAGTTTTACCCATTCACTGGAGACTGTCGATGTCCTCTGCATACTTGTAATTAATTAAAGTATAGACACAGTGATTTTATTACACTTCTTGGGAGCGTTGCAGAGCCAGAGTTACTCACAGGGCGTGTGGGGGTTATTTTGATAAGTACCATATCATCTTTTGCAGACCCTTGTAGCATTTTACCATAGTTTCTGGGAGAAATCAAAGACTAAATACATACAAATAATAATAATAAATGAATACAAACAATACAAATATAATAATAATAATAATAATAATAATAATAATAATAATAATAATAATAATAATAATAATAATAATAATAATAGTGAATAGTGCCTGCAAATGCTGACATCCAAACTAAACCTTCTCACAAGCATGCTCTGCATGGATCAGCATTATATTCTGCAAGAACAGGAAAATAATAAATGCAGCATCTGTATTGTTTTGTTTGTTTGTTGGTATGTTTTTTATTTTATTTTGCAGGACTCTATATATGGACATTATTAAGTTGTCATGCCAACAGAAACCAATCAATATTCCACCCTTTCTGAGTACACAATCCCTCTGTAATCCTGAGTGTATATTTTTGCTTTTTGTCCACAAAAGTAGAAAACAAGGAAAGCCAAAAAATAAACTTGTACCCAGGAATGTCTTCAGATTCTGCCTTCCTCCTACAGTGACCTCAATTTAAGTTGTGCTGTGTGGGTGTAAAGCTATAGAAACTGGATTTTTTGTTCATGTTTTATTTTTTGTTTTGTTTTTTCTCGTAATTAAGTGGCTGCTCTCCAATATTTACCATCAACAGAGAACTTAAGATGATTTAATTTTGGTGCCGTTCATCAAAAGCCCTACAGGGATCCGTGCTGTTCAATATCAGTTCTTGAGAACTCAATCTCTGGAGGAGCTCTTTCTGAAACGATTCAAAACATTGTGGAGTATGTATTTCTCTGCCTTTGCTCACATTGTCAGCAGAATCCTTTAAGAGTGCCAGCAGACCTGTGAAGTATAAATCCATCGTGACAGCCCTAGTTTATCAAACCCCTTTTTTTCTCCAAAAGCATTCATTTTGAACTTTTTTTGGTGTTTTTGTTTTGTGTTTTGATTTTTTTCCTTCTTATTCTCACTGGAGAGCTACTTTCAAAGAAAATAAAAGTCCTCAGTTTTCAGTTTGTCCCCATTTCTTTTTCTATTTTGGTATGCCTAGATCAAGCTACATTTATGGGGGAGCTTGAGGAATTGATTACCAGTGGGTGTCCTTTGAATCCTTCATCTATTCCCAGTTCCTTACATGTATCTGTGGATCAGCTTTCCTGATGCATTTAAGGAGATCTGTCCTGTACTCCAAACTGAATGTGATCTATTTGCACCTTTCCCCAATTTATTTCCCAGTTCCCAATGCTTCAAATGGTGTTATTGTGTCACAGCAAGGCCAGATTTGGACTCTCACCTTTTCTCAACAGGTCAGCAACAGTCAACGCAAATACTGTATGTCTCAAACAGAGTTAAACTGAGTTGACTCTAACGTGCAAATACCAGGGTGTTACAAACCTATTGTTATGTGTAATGTAATTAATTGCTTATTGAGGTACAAACTGGTTATTATCAGGTAAATTCACCTGTAGGGTATTTTCCTTTCATCAATCCACCCCCAGATGTCTCTACAGTAGCATTGAAAATATTCTGGCTGTTCTGTTTTAATCAAAAACTGAAATCAGCCCAGTCATGGATCCGGCCTGTGACCTTCCTCCCTTCAGCAAAGTGTGGGACTGTGGATTTCCACCCCAAACAATAAAAGATCAGGCTACAACATCTGTGTGTTTCTGGTTTATGGATATTCCTGAGAAACCAGCACTTGACTCCTTTCTTAATGAGTCAGCGCACTAAAAATATGATCCCTTTCACGGTGGGAAATAGCCCCCAAATCGCCCAGTTCGGTTATTTTGAAATAATAAAAAACCAGGGAGGGAGGCAATTAAATGGAGCGGTGACCTCCTGTGTGCTGTCATTTTCCCTGCTTGTTGTTGCAGTGTCTTATGAGGAGATTAATCAGTAATGGCTCTCCCCTGAAGCTCTCGCTCACCCCAATTAATCAGGTTTACTAAATTGCTTAAGAGAATTCGTGGCTGGTGTTGTATTGTTTACATCCTACTGAGAAAAGTATGGAGGTGCCGCACAACAGAATACAACATGCTGTCGAGGTAAGTGTGGCTCAGGAGTGCAGAAACCCCTCAAGCCCATCCGTGCTCATTCCTCACCTTTCAACAGGGAGATGAAACTTATATGAGAGATGGTGGTTATAAACTGTATTGAGTGCCATACACACCGGCATTTTAAAGAATGAAATGCTGCCGATTTTTACGGTTCTTCTGCGGTCCACCCAATTCCCTAATTATAAAGTATTTAAACCTATAAAATGAAGATTGATGACTTGAGAGACAGTTTAATATTGTGCTTAATCTCTTAAGTGCTTAGGCATTTCTTTGTTAAACTACACCGCTATAAAGTACGGATTTTCATTGACACTCGCTGATGAACGCTGAGAACAGTCAAGTAGCTTTTCTGTTGACTCTTCTTCCCCTGCTGTAGTGTTACTAATAAATTTAGTTAGTAAACATGTCTCAAAATGAAATACGGGGTGACAAAAATCAGGGATATCAAAATACGCTTCACAATTAATTTCTATCCAGTATGTCGACCGATGGTGTGAGGCTGTGGGACCTCCACAAAGACTCTGCATTCAATATCATTTATTGGGGGACGGTCTGATGCCACAACCCTGCGTAGTGCAAAAGTAGGTGTTAGACTTTCACTTCTTCTGGAATATTTGCAAGAGTTCCATCAAATTACAGGCATATAAAAAATTTAATTAAAAATGAACTGCTCTGCGACAGACAATTTGGTATGAGCCAGGGCTGAATAAAAAACAATCAAACCCCAACGCTGGCGTTCGCAGTGTTGCGTGCACCGTTAATGAGCCCAGTCTCACACTGTAACCCACCGCTGCACAACGTAAAGAGTAATGGAAAGCCATGGCCAGAGTGCTGTCCTTTAGTAAAGTACACAGCAGAATGAATTGTTGCTGTTTACGTTGAGAAAAGGTCACATCTCCTATACTTTAGTGCTGACATCATGAAAAAGATTGTAATTCGCTTCTTGGAGCATCTATACAGCACTCCAGCTCTGAAGTGGAATGAATATCTGCAGTTTAATGTCCGGAAAAGGTCAGATGGCCTCTGTTGTTACAGCACCACAGTACCAGCAGGCTGTACAGCTGCTTCAAGTTCAACATTTTCAGCCTTTTCATAAATGTGTAATAAACCATGTATTTGCTCTTTATTAACATTTATAAAGCATTTATACATGAGTAACTGAGTAACATGAATGTATCTAATCTGGAGTAGAGATTCCACAAAGCAAATTACACTCCTGATCTGATCTGATAACCAATAGATAAGTGTGACACTTTTTCAGTTGTCAAATATGGAATTAACAGAAAGAAAGACCTGCCTGGACCTGCTTCTCAGTCCCCATCCTGTCAATCTCAAGCGAAGAATCAAACTAAAGCCCCCCACCCAGATAAATGCAACAGCAACAACAACAAAAACCTCTCTATGGATTCCTAATTACAGTCAGCATGTCCAGGAAGATTTTCTTTTATGATCAGAGAAAGGAGAAGAAGGAAAAAAAAGGAGCCTGGTTTCCATGGAGACGAGCATCACTCACCATAACTAAGAGATCAAAGTCTGAACTGGTTTGGCTATGGCCATCTTGACCTTGCCAGGCATGGTGATAGAAAAAAGTTCAGGAAACATTGCAAACCAAAAATGGTCTTCCACCGTCAATAGGAAAGCTTCTGTGCAGTCAGGCCTCACTCAGACTCACACCCGCTACACCAAGACCGGTCCCCTTACTCCGCAGAGTTGTACACCCTACGAGAGGGTATGACATCACCACAACCTTCATTTTATTTTACACACTAAGAGCTGCATATAAAGCACTTTTTCACCCAAACTATTGTCCAAACAGCTGCCCAAGTTGCGTTCATTAAGGTGCATGCCCATCGCGGTCTGTACGCACTTTTGCAATCTTTATATGACATACAGAAGAAGGAGTTCTGTGCTCTTCCTCTCCACAGAACAGGTCCTGTTGCAGTTTAGTCTCCACCGTCTCTTCCTCCCTCTGCTGCTCCCATTCGGCCCACATGTGTTCTGCGAGATTCAGCAAAGTGTTTTCAGTGGTTTTCTCCTTGGGACCACTGAGCTGTGCTCGGGGTCCGTCACTGGAAGTACCTCGATATATGTAGGACTCAAAAGCAAATTGAAAATTATGCAATTGTATTTTTGTCTTCCAAAATACATATAGAAATATAATATAAACACAAAAGTAATTCCAAGAAATTATTACACCCGATAGATATAAGCTTTTAGAACATTAGGGAAAACAACAAATTACACCTGGGTTAATATTTACCATTGTTCGAATTCTCCCAACCACTCTTACTTGATTATCCCAGTCTAGTAGAGCAACCCAGACTAATGATTTTGAAATATGTATTTAATTAAACAAAGGGACTTTAACCAATTATCAAGGCAGAATTATGTAAATGGTTCTAGTGATGAGTACTACAAGAACTATAATGAGACTCATTTAATGGAAATATTGCTGCTTTAGCAAATAAGCTGAGGGATCATTTTAATAAATTATCATTAAACATCTGCAATCCAACTGCGATTTTATAAATTCTGTATGAGGTGAAGAGACAATGAAACAATATTGATATTGCTCTGCCTGATTCATTCACAGCAGGGAGGAGGGGGGGGTTGTCTATCTATGAAAAACATTTGATGGCGACAGTAATCTGTGAATCAGTGCATGCTATAAAATAAAAAAAAAAATGAAAAAGGCACGTGAAATAAAAATAGATCCAGGGCAGTATTAGGATTCTATTTTTATTTCCAATCTCTGTGTGAAGAATGTAATTATTTCTTGCAGAAAAAACAACAGCAACTAAATGACAACTGTGTCAAAGCTGGGAAACACGTGAGACAGAAACGATCCTCTCTCTCCCGTTGACCACTCCCTCCCCGTGTGTTTTCCCTTTGATCTGTCAAACGATGGCGATGTGGTCATGGAGTAAGTTATATTATTTTTGGGTGCAGGGTCAAGTCTGGGTCAAGAGTAAGCCTCAACAACTTACTGACATTTCCCAGAGCTCCTGTTTATTTATTGTGGCAGATAAAACTTTCATATCCCCACCATTGCCAACCGCATTCGCCCACCACGGCGCCTTGATCCTTTTCTGATTCCTGCTGGGGGAGTACAATAAATCGCAGCCCTCTGCTAATTACTAGGAACTGAAGAAGGAGAGCAATCACATCCTAATTGAGATTTCTAACTGTGTGAACTGGAGGTAATATTACTGTATGTTTTGCTTAAGGAGACTCTTAAACATATTAAGAGATCGCCCAAAGCCAAAGTCTATTATCCTGGTTAATCACCTCCCCCTCACACATTTCAGCTGCCTTGTTCGGCTCGTTAGATTTCCGCAGTTTCTAGTGCCAGTGTGCTTAGTGCCGATTACAACACACTGGGAAAAACCTCTTTCCTATCGCCTGCCAATCCATCCACGATGCTGCACGAAGGTAACAGATTGAAACGACCGGCCTGGTTGGATTTCAGGAGTTTTGTGTATGCTACACTCCCAACTGTTGTTTTCTGAACTGTTGGCCTGGCCTCAAGTCACCATCTCAACCCTTCAAACCTTCAACTGCAAAGTTCATGGTTTCGAATTAGCATATTGGTAGAGAGGGTCTTAGTTAGGGGATATTCAATATTTTAGAGTACCTTGAAACATATTTAATTTGCCAAAGGTTCCACCAGTAAATATTTTACGGTTTCGGTACTCCCTCAATAGGCCATTTACATTTTTTTTTTTAATCACAAACTGTTATTTGTTAATCTGTGGTATTATAGGATGGTATTATCCCCAGAAATTAATCCAAAGTGAGCTCTTGCACCAGAAAAATACAATCTCATTAAACCAACTCCTTATCTCCATAACAGATAGTAATTCCCATGTTTGTGGGGTGTGGCTCAGGCAAACGCAGAAAGGAAACGTTTTTCCGAAAGAAGATTTATTTACTTATTTGATGCAAGCAAAGCACAGAAACTTTAAAAGCATCCACAAGGAGCTGAACTAGAGAACCTTTTTCTTTTCTGCAACAAGCTCCGCCTCTTTCCCTTTGAAAGCCCTATTCTGAAAGCCTCCTACAGGGCCTCAGAAGCTGGTCTTGCAGAAGTGTACGGTGTCTGTGTTTTTCCGATCTCTTCCCTGTCTTTCCTGTGGGCAGCCTTTCAGTTTCATCTGCTACCTCGGCAGCCAGTTAATACCCAACATCATTGTTATCGTCCTCGGAGCCATTACCCCTATCATCCTTATTACGGGCCTGCTCCATTCGTGAACGCTCTGCGCTTTCTTTCAGGGACACACTGAGCCCCGGCCGACAGACCATAAATCTTACCTTTCACTCAACAGCGCAAGTGTTATTTAATCCTAACAGGGGCCTTGGTCTTCCGACAGTCCTGAGAAGGCAGGCTTTTGTTTTTGCTCCCATTAAAAAAATAGAAAAAGGGAAAGAAATGGCTTTAGAAGTGAAAAAACAAAAAGCTTGAAAAGAGGAGAAGGAATGAAAGCAGGGAAATAAATAAAGGAAGAGTCTTAGAAATATCCATCACAAATTTTAGGAAATAGAAGATGGACTCTGCCTAAATTAAAACACATTATTATTATTATTATTATTATTATTATTATTATTATTATTATGATCCTCAATATAGAATCTACCAAATTCTGCTGTCAGAGCCCTTCTCCCCCTCGGTTCAGTCTCGTGATCGGTGGAGGTCAAGGTGTCTGAAGCTCGTAAGATCAGGAAGGATGCTATACCTGGTTTATGACACAGATTTCTATCCCCTCTCTCTGCCTTTCAAGATAATAAAAAATAATAGAAGTAGAAAAGCAAGCAGGATGTCTCTCGAGAGACCTAATTTACAACACGCAGTCCTGTAGCATGCCCTATCACTCAGCGCGTAGGTCAGACGGCCCCGATTTATGTGCCAAAGTTAGCAGGAAGGTGAGACCGGCAGGCAGCTATCACTTATCGAGGGAGAGAGAGAGAGAGAGAGAGAGAGAGAGAGAAAGAGAGAGAGAGAGAGGGAGAGAGACAGAGGGAGAGAGAGAGGTAAAGGGAGACTTGGAAACAGGAAATTAATGACAGCGCCAGAGGAGAAAAGTAGAGATAAAGACTCTTCTACACGTTGAGGAATCCTATCCCCGCTCTTTACTAGCTCCGGAAAGTTCAGTAGCTAAGTGGTTTTCTGCCTGGGGTGGTGGAGGTAGTGAATTAGGGTGGGGGGGGGGGGTTTGTACCCCAGGAAGACATCGATACTGAGTTTCTAAACATCAAATTAAAACGTGACCTTTCAAGATGAAGGTCTGTCAACACTAGAGGCACAGATATATATTATGGTTCTACACAGGCCTTGATTCATGGCCATTACGCTACAACAATGTATACACAGAACACATTATAAAGGCCTCCTGGTAATTTGTATCTCCCTGGTGTTGAGACACTTACACAGTGTTACTGTGCCATCATGGCAAATGAGGCCATGCTCACAATAGAGTCTAGTGCAAAAAAAAACAAAAAACTATGCAAGATTCTGGTCCTATGGCCAGGATTAACCACCGCACTGAGGAGAAAGGCGTGGGGTTGCGCGTGCTCATTGTGCAGCGGCAGAGTGACAAGTACTGATAAGGCCTGGGATCAGGAACGCTGCAAGTGTTGCAATATGATGTGCTTCATATTGGCGGGAGGAGAAAGGGATGCTTTACAACGATACTCCCTTGGAGTGGATTTTCCTCTGCATCGTCACCCTTCAGGAGGCAGGAGAGCTGCTCTGCTCCGGCTGGGTGATGGAAAAACAAAAAGACAAGAGACACAGTGATATTAGGAAGGTTTTTTAGATGAGCCCTCCTCTCTGACCAAACATATAATGGCACTGATTCTCTAATCTGCTCTCCCACTGCCCAGCAGGATTGAATTTTGGATTTTGGAAGTCACACTCTCAGCGATAGCTCAGAGCACTACGGTAATCTCTAGACTGCTTCTCCATGACCTGGGCAGTACCTCTCTTTGAAATAAGCAGTTTTGTGGCTCTGCTTGACTTCTGCGTAGCTCTTTGAAGCTATTTTTCCCATCTGGATGTCTTTCCCAGTGGCAGACATCTACATCTCTTTCTGTTCCCCTCACCCTCACCCAATTTCTCACACTATGCGGTTTACCATTCTCTGGCATACCTCCCTCTCTCTTGCTCTGTTTTCTTTTTCACTGCAGTGTAATGGCACCACCTATTTCTTAGAACACCTCTCCCTCAGACCTCTCTCTTTCTCTCTCTCTCTCTCTCCAGCTTCAGCTTCTGCCCTGCTGAGCACCTATGATTTTTACAGACAGGGAGAGCATCATGCCGTCACATGTTTACTTGCCCCCTACTTTAGTGCAGTTAAGACTATGAAAGGAATTGCATTCCCGTCAACAATCTCAGCCATAAATGTCACTTATGTCATTTCTAACGATGAGTAGAACATTCCCCCCCGCCACAATTAATATTTAAGTAATCCTGATAACTATGCTGGGTGTTTGTCTGTTTAACTCAACATCATATCTTGAATGTTGCTCTTTCTATTCAGGGTGTAACACAGTTTGAATTTATTGTGTGTTGAATTGAGTTGAGTGTGTTGAATTCCCCAATTCAACAATGTCCCTCTCTATCTCTCTCTCTCTTATTCTTTTTTATAAGGACTTCTTTCTACTATTCTGCAAGACTACCATAGTTTCTGGACTTTCACTTTCCCTCACACACCTTTTCTCTTTCTCTTTTCTCCCCCCATCCCAAACCCCTCTCTCTTTATCAATTTAATATTCTGTCTTTGCAACAGTTCCAATGTTCTCACAAAACATGCCTTAATATGTTTTATATATAAATATATATTTACATATTATATACATGCTGTACATACAGTTAGGTCCATAAATATTTGGACAGTGACACAACTGTCATCATTTAGGTTCTGTACGCCACCATAAATAATCTTTAATTTGAGGGTAGTCAAAAGTAATTGGACAAACTAACATAATCATGAATTAAATTGTGAGTTTCAATACTTGGTTGCAAATCCTTTGCAGTCAATGACTGCCTGAAGTCTGGAACCCATAGACATCACCAGATGTCTCCATACATGCCCATGCCATAACATGCTTCACAGATGAGGTGGTCTGCTTCGGATCATGAGCAGTTCCTTCCCTTCTCCATACTCTTCTCTTCCCATCATACTGGTACAAGTTGATCATTGTCTCATCTGTCCATAGGATGTTGTTCCAGAAATGTACAGGTTCTTTAGATGTTTTCTGGCAAACTCTAATCTGGTCTTTCTGTTTTTGGGGCTTACCAATGGTTTACATCTTGTGGTAAACCCTCTGTATTTACTCTGGTGAAGTCTTCTCTTGATTGTTGACACAGATACACCTACCTCCTGGAGGGTGTTCTTGATCCGGCCAACTGTTTTGAAGGGGTTTTTCTTCACCAGGGAAATCATTCTTATGTCATCCACCACAGTTGTTTTCTGTGGTCTTCTGGGCCTTTTGGTGTTTCTGAGCTCACAGTGCATTCTTTCTTTTTAAAAATGTACCAAATTGTTGATTTGGCCACACCTAATGTTCTTGCTGTCTCTCTGATTGGTTTGTTTTGATTTCTCAGCCTAATGGCTGATGGCTTGCTTCACTGGCAGTGGCAACTCTTTGGACTTCATAGTGAGGGTTAACAGCTACAGATTCCAAATCCATCTCTCTGTCTCTCCCATTGGACACTTCTCTTTTTGCTGTCTGTCTCCTCCACCTGTCTGTCCTCCGGGGCGTCCCTCCTCTCTCTGTATGAAATTTTAATGGCCTCAGCTGCCGGCTGCCAGCGCCCCAGCTGTCACGACACTGCGGAGAGCCATCCTTAATCATTACAGAACCGCTGTTTCCATTTTGTCTCCTTTACAAGCCTTTGATATGAATGAGGGATCAGTTAGGTGCCAGCTTGGAGCGTGCGTGGGAATATTAAAGACCTGGGCAGGCAGGCAGTGAAAGAGAGAGAGAGAGAGAGAGGGAGAGAGAATGAAAGAAAGAAGAGTAGAGATATCTTTAGAAAAAGACAACAACACTGGATATGCAAAACAGGTTACAGATCTACCTAGAGCTGAAAATCATGCTATACACCCCCTTGCTAATGATAAATTAAGGGATTAAGAAAATTTTTAACAGTCAAGTAATTTAATATGAGTCAAATGCAATATAAAAAGCAATGCTTCACTGAGAAAGCCTTTGTAATAAAGTAAAAAAAGTGATGCTGCAGTTTTCTTATTCCTAATGCACTTTGAATATATGAAAAGGAAAAAAAAAGTCCATAGATATAAAATTGCATAAAATAAAAGACGGGGACAATGTTCCCAGAGTGACAGAGCAGATAACAAACTGAGGCGACATAGTGTCAAATTTGAAACTGGCGGATGTGAAAAGGACACCTTTGCTTGTATGAAAATAAAATTATGGAGTTGGAATAAAATAAACTGTTTCAAAAGCAGGAGGAATGACGGGAGAAAAAATGACAGCACAATAAATTAGATCTGTACACCAATCTGACACAAAAGAAGTTTAAGTTTAAAGCCATTGATGTTGGGAGAGCCATACAGGCAATGCCAGTCAAAACAAACAAGGATATTGAAATAATCACTTTGCCACACAGAAATTGATTAAAAATGGTTGCAAAGTGCATACAAAATGTCCACTGAGGCAAGCACAGAAAATGAATGGCACTGAAACAATATTCCCACTTAAGTTATGCTTGCAGTGAATGGCCACAAGTCCTCTTTCATTTCAATTTTAATTATTATTGATTTTAATTTTCTTACTTCAACTGGATTTCGGTGTCCCGTTGCATTGGAACCCCAGGCTACAGTCCTTGTGGTCGGTGGAAGTTACATAATGGCAGGAAGGGCAGCAGTGCAGTTTTTAGATGGTACTGCAAGCTCAGCTAAAGCCACCTCAGATGTGCATAGGATGCGTGTAGCTTCACATTCAAGATTGCTTTAGGTTTTCTTGTTGTCTAGGTTGAGTTATTGGCTTAAGGGATAGCTCTACGTGGGGACCTGACTCAAGTCTTCAAAATCATGAAGGGCATCGACCACATCAAACCAGAGGAGCTTTTCCAGATCAGCAGGGACACACAGACCAGGGACACAAATGGAAATTGGGCTTCAAGACATTCAAGACAGAAAACAGGAGACACTTCTTCACACAGAGAGGTGTCAATTACCAGTTTGGGTGTGTTGATACAAAGTCTTCTTCCATGGAATGTTTTCCTTTTATTTTCCTCCCTAGAGGGGTATCCATAAAACCTTAGCTTTCCTAGCGCTCATAATATAGTTTTGTCAGGATTCCGAATGCAAATCTACAAAGCCAAGCACCATCACTGCAATACAAATGTGGCCTATATAGAATATATTTTTAGGTGGGGAATGAATTGCATTACATTTTTTTAAATAAAAAAAAGTAATTCAATGACCATTTATGATATGTTGAGGAGTCAAATTAAAATCAATGCTATATCCTACCTGTAATTAAAGTGATAGTCATTACACAGAATGAGCCAGCCTCCTCTCCCACATCAGCCCAAAGCAGCGTAGTATTAGGAGCACAATTTTCTGTTCCACTACGTCAATAATGTAGGAACTGACTGGCAGGAATCACAGAGAGGTGTTGGCTGGATGTAAAAAATGCAAACGCTGACACAAAGTTAACAGAGACTACCAGATGATGTTTTCTTATTAATGCGTGCCAAAAAAGTAAAAATTCTGTGTGTGTTCATGTGTGTGCATATGTATGTGCCTGTGCCTGTGCGTGTGTGTGTGTGTGTGTGTGTGTGTGTGTGTGTATGTGTGTGTGTGTGTGCATATGTATGTGTGTGTGTGTGTGTGTGTGTGTGTGTGTGTGTCTGTGCGTGTGTGTGTGTCTGTGCGTGTGTGTGTGCATGCATGTTTGTGAACGCACTCAATCAGTGTGAGAACTGGGGTCCGTGTCTGAACACAAACCACATCCATGGACATCTTGACACATCAGATAAAACGCACAACAGGCAGCAACTCCCATGTGCTCAGTCAGGGGTAGAACCAGCCTGCTGTTTGCCTCTGTGACTGTTGCAGTTCTTTGGCTAGAGGAATATTGTGCCATTAAGTTGTGCATTTAAATGATTCGTAGATTACTTTGGTGTGGTTAGGACTAGGGCTAGAGTTAGGGTTAGGGTTACAATCCACAGTACAGGTAGCTTTTGCTGAGGTTAGGGTTGTTTTTCAATGTTATCGTTTGAGAGGATTAGGTTTCAGTTTGATGTTTGGCCTTAAACATGGGGCAGGTAATCTAGTCATGGTATAGAATTGGCTAGAGTAAAAGGTCTCTGCTTTCTGGACTGCAATGTGTTGAAAATTACTTTGAGTTGGGCTAATGAATTATCATAACTGGATTGACTAAGAATTTTGGGTAACACTTTACATTGTGTTCCTAATTACTGTGTATTTACACTGCATAAATACAGTGTAAATAGGCATAATTACAGTGGTCGATACCAAGTAAATACACAGTAATTAGGCACACTAAATGTAAAGTGTTACCCTAGCACAGTAAAAACATTATAACCATGCACAATTACAGTGTAAATACAGTGTAATTAGTCATAATTACACTGTTAGTTACCAAGTAATTACAGTGTAAATACATACTAATTACGGATACAATGTAAAGCCCCACGATTCCGCCCCACCCACCAAAGAAAATCTGAAATTAGACATTATACCCAGGCTAAGTTTTAATTTTTGATACAGATTAAGGTAGGAATCATCTAATGGTTACATTTAGGTTATTTAAATTAAATTAAGTGTTAAAATGAGGCTTACATTTTGGTCCAGGCTAGGGTTCAAGTCAAAGCCCCCAGTACTCTTTTTCCAGTGACCTAACTGAATTGGTGTAGATTTGTTTGGGCCTAGCTTACAGTTTTGGTGTTTTGGCTAGGCTTTGGGATCCATTGGTTGATACAGTACGATACAGAATATATGGTACATGACCTCTGGTGGTCTGTGGACAGACAGACACACAGGGCTGCAACTCATTCAATTATTTTCTTGCCAAGCTCCCTTTCTGACTCATAAAACACTGACTCTAAAGTGACACCATCTCTCAGAATGTAATGAAAGAATGCTTGTGGGCAATTAAAAACATATTTATTTTGGTGTTATTCAACAATTGTATTAGATTTGTTTTAATGTATGCAAGCATTTTACCATAGAGGTGTAGGATGTGTGAATATTCATACCTAGACAGACACATAGAAAGCGAAAAAAAAATCAAGTGAAGGTCTAAAGGATATTCTGCACGCTTGGAGTGCTTAATTACTTCATTAATTATCACAAAGCACAAAATGGGAATCTTTAACTGGGAGTCATTAGTTAATCTTCAGTTACAATACACAGACATGAAGGTCAATACTATAATTCATTTTAAATAAATGCTTGGATACCTTTGGCTCCCAGCTACTGTTGACAAAAATTAGAGCAGCTCCAACACCATTCATTTTTACCATGATATAATGGTTGAGAACCTTGTAGATTTTTTTTCTGTGTCAGGAACAAAGAAGTCACAATAAAACAAGGACTCAAGGTTACCTAGACATGCAGCTACTCAAATGAAAACAGTGATATGCTCTTGCATGAGAGATGTTCTGTACCATTAAGCTTTTCTTGTCAGTGAGTTTGTTGATGTTTCTCATTGAATACCTCATTGTGAACTCAAATCCCTGTGTAGGTTTTAAGTGGAGGTCAAGAGCGATGCAGAGGCCACAGTGGAAAGTATCTACGTCATTCTTTTCACACAATGCCATTCCTTTGATTCATTTCATTGGACAGATATAATTTATTCAACTATATTTTTTTTATCAGTTGGATCTTTACAGGAAGATGCCACTGCTTGAACTAAGTGAAGAAAACTTTGGACGTCCACTCCATCGATTTCAACAACCTGTCACTGCTGGTTCCTGCCAGTAGGGAACAGCATCCAGGGAAATCTGGAGGCCAAATTGTAGGCATGACCCAGTCTGTAAGATGGCAGAGACGATATGGGTCTAAGTCTAGTGTGGGGAATGTTAGATGGAAGTCAAACATTGTTGGTCTGAAAACAGACCTGGTTGACCAGAGTGTGAAATGTGAGGCAGAGACAAAAGGACATGTCATTGTCCAGTTCTCTACACGATCCCTGACAGAGATATCCATTAGCGGCAGACACAAGCTCAACCTGGAAGAAGCAAACTCTGAGAATCAGGGAAGTCTTTTTCTAGGGCCACATCCGAGCACAGGGACTAGAGGAAGTCAGTGGGATATGTGCTCTACTAGTCCACAAGCAACAAGGGTAATTTCAGGAGTCTACAGTGCAGTGAGCAGCAGTGGAACGGCTTCGGATGGCAGCACAGTTTTCTGCTTTCAGTTCTCCAGAAAAGCTGTGAGAGACAGAGCACCGGGGTCCCAGGAGAAAGGTAGCAAGTGATAGGTCTGGATCTGCATGTGTCCATGTGTGTTTGACTGCATGTGTGTGTGTATGCGTGTGTGTCTGTTTGTACTGTGTGTGTGTGAGTGAGAGAGAGAGTGTGTGTGTGACAGAGATTGTGCGTGTGTGTGTGTGTGTGTGTGCATTAGCAGGAGAGGCAGGGTGGTGATGTGAGCAGCAGTGGCACAGACTGGTTGTGTGACAGAGAGGCAGGGGGCAGGGGGGAGAAGCCAGCGCGCAGTGATTAATCTGCCGTGTCTCAGCGCGGCGAGGCCGAGATAATGAAGGAGGCAGTGCCCTTCGTGTTCGCCGCCCGCGTTAATGTGTTTCGCTGTCAGGACTGGGAGACCGGTGACCAGCCCAGCTAGCAGCCCTGATGGAGTGAAGAGAGACAAGAGAGGTTTGGCATCACCCCAGCGTCAACCCCCACCCTATCCCCCCCCAACCCCGCCCCCAGAGGCACACAATCAGGGAACACTGAAGCTTTTAGGAAGCTGCAAAGAAACACACATGACTGCCAGATGCATTAGCCATTCAGCATTCCCTCAGCAGACCTTTGTGAAAACCGCCACCAAGGAGCCAAGCCTAACCATTTCCGTAGGGGGATTTTGACTGCATATTACATTAAATAGCTTCCTGACACACACACACACACACACACACACACACACACACACACAATGTTTTCCTATCTAACAGATTCCACCCTTGGAGGAACTCATTATGTCAGTCACTATCCATTTGTCTGCCCTGTCTTTGGATCTCCTGCACAGCACAAGAGGTAGGCAGCCTGGGCTCTTCTCCCCCCAACTCCACTGTGCCTTGCTACTTGTGCCACTTTAATCTAATTGTTGTGTATTTATAAATCTTCAGGCATTTTATTTTTGTTCGCGTACGCCCCCAATTCTGCTGCCTGTAATGAAACGGCGGTCCGCACTGCAGCGCCTGGACTAGGACAGGTGAGATGAGGACAACATGCACGTCTTCTCAGAAACATGCACCAGCAGACCATCTGCTTCTCTTGAGAACACACTCAACAACTGTAGCACTTGTTCCTTCAGGAATCCCAGTCCCAGTTGAGGGGAGACACAGTGTTTTCAATTTCAGTCAACATTATAGATCCCAACCTGCGCTTCACTCAGGCCTTTACTTGTTCATTCTGCATTGTTTCAAATCAAGTGCTCCACAACAGCCCGTAGTTACAGCGGTTGAAGTTGTGCTTGGATCTAATTCCTACAGTGGCATTGCCTGGGAGACCTTGTGTTCAATACCATGAGTTGCCCATAAAAGCATGGATATATGCTACAGTTGTGAATAACACTTTGCATTTCTGTTCTGCCTCAGTGCAGGCTGGCTGAGTCATATCCTTGGCCCCCCTCTGCAATAAATAATAAGGAAAGATTGCTTTACTAACACTGTCATACCTTGCATGAGCCCGAGCACGCACTCGGTCCGATCCTGCAGTAAAACAAAACTGATTAATGACGAACCCAAGCAGAGGCCTAAATGGTGAGACCTGCAGCTACGTGATGGGAACATATACTGATACAAATATTCAGGCAGTGTTTTTGCTGTGATGTGCCATTCCTACTCACAGCTACAGTTGGCCCTGCTGCAGACCCTGACTGTAGGAGAGATATGATAAATATATGATCGTGGCATGCACTGCATTTCCTCACACTTTAAAAAATGTAAAAACATATGCACTGCCAACGTGCCACAAGCAGGTGCAGGAATAGATGTGCCAAACAGATGTTCCTATTAGATTTGGCTATTTTAAGCAAACAGCACAAAAAAAAGCAAATACATAATGGCAACCTGTATGCATTTTTTGTATTATTATTTTCCATCAGCAAAATGAGCACTTTAAACAAAATATATGATATGTCTACAGGAGAACCATTACTGGCCTCTCAAGCTGTGATGCATGACTTTCTAGTGTACATTCTGCGGTACAATTGTTACCAACAGGCGATTTCAGAGATGTCAGAATAACAATTGTGTGATAGAAAACATCATTTAAACATCAACAAGACAAAAAACGAAACAAGAAAAAAGAAATGCATGTTGTGAAAGTGACAGCACAATCCCCGTGCATATCGCAGCTTTCATAACTGACACGACACACAGGCATTCTTAAGAGAAGCAGGTGAAATGAGGTTTAGCAACCCATGTCACGAATCCCACCGAGCACGGCCCATTTTATACACAATTAATTTAATCAAGATGACTTTGCTTTGATTAAAACCTCCCGGGAGCACCTCAGCGAGCCTGCCGCGCCGCACACTTCCCAAACAACATCTGCTTCTAAAGTTTCTAAAGAGACACTTAGACTGAAGGCCGAGGCGCTGCAGACCTGCCGCAGGATTCATGGGAAAGTTGCGAGAAACAGACGCCTGACACAAACCCCGCCCCTCAACCAGGCCCCTCCCGCAAGCCTGCCTTCTCAAGACACTGCAGTACAGTTCCTCAGCTCTCAAGCAATTAAAAAACTGTCATCCAATGATCCTGTGCAACATGCATCACAGTGTATAATCAGCCCATTTCAGTGACATCACTCCACTCTCGAGAGCACACAAATCATACCCAGGGGTGGGGGGAATGGTCTTCCGATGTAAATTTGTAATTTGTTTGGGTTGGGTGGACCAGGCACTCAGAGTGGCTATATATCTGCCACCAATCGCATACAGTGGTGCAGCTGACGTAGACTGATGGCTATCAATTACTGAGGTTAGAGTGAGGGAGTTTATGGGCTCATTTTGTATGCTTAGCCTTTAATGGCGCCATTACTCCTTTGGATTCTGAAGGGTGTGCCCATCTTACATGTTTGGGTTGAGGACAGTTTCACAGTCTGTCTGAGACTGTATACACCACACAAACTACGGCCTTTATTCAAGTGATGTTAATGCACTATTATCCAAAAACCTTTCACAAAGCATGGCAAGTTCTGCTGAGCCTGAACATTGTGATCAATAACAGAAAGGAATCTGAAAGTGTACTCTTTAAAAATGGCAAGACCAGATTCAAGACACTGAAGGTTTAATCTGGACATACAACAGCCAATCAGCAGAGCCCAAGGTGTGAAGTATGATGGACTGATGCTTTGCTAGCGTCTTTTACATAAGAACATAAGAACATAAGAAAGTGTACAAACGAGAGGAGGCCATTTGACCCATCGTGCTCGTTTGGTGTCCATTAATATCTAAGTGATCCAAGGATCCTATCCAGTCTATTTTTAAATGTTCCCAAACTTTCAGCTTCTACCACATTGCTGGGGAGTTTGTTCAGATGACGACTCTCTGTGTAAAGAAGTGTCTCCTGTTTTCTGTTTTGAATGTCTTGAAGCCCAATTTCCATGTGTGTCCCCGGGTGCGTGTGTCCCTGCTGATCTGGAAAAGCTCCTCTGGTTTGATGTGGTCGATGCCTTTCATAATTTTGAAGACTTGGATCAAGTCCCCACGTAGTGTCCTCTTTAAACTGAAGAGAAACAAATACATCAATTAATAAACAAACGGAGAAAGAAAACGATGAGCATCAAAAGCGTTTTTTCTTTCACTGCGCAAAAGTTTTCAAAAACGAATGGGAGCATTTCCTTACAGGATTAATACAGGGTTGTAGTAAGAGATACCAGGGGTCTTGTACGTGTTGGGAGATTTGCTGTAGGATCTCAGCCAAGGCCTCCGAGAGCTCTCCGATATGAGGCTTCGGATCAGGGAGCGTGACCAAGCATATTTCAGCTGAAGGATGTGACATTTCCATGACAACAGTGCCATGCAGTCAGCTACTCGGCCTACCGAGCAACTTCTATGCTTTCAGTCACCTGAAGTTGGCAGCAAACGTAGTGATGGACCTGCGCACACATCCCACACCTCCACAAGATGAAAATATTGACAGTGAAAGAATAAATGACCAAGTGCAGAAACGAACAAACTGTAAAAGTAACAAAGAAAACATGTTGTTAGGTGGGTTCCTTTACCCAGTGTGCTTTGTCAATATGCTAGAGGGAACTGAAAACCTGTATTGGTGTGCTGAGACCTATGGCGCATAAAAATTGTCTATCCTAGGTTGCAACCATTACTACTGAGAACTGCACAAGAACTGTTATTCGGGAGCTTCATGACATGGGTTTCCATGGCCGAGCAGCCGTACACGAACCTAAGATCACCATGCGCAATGCCAAACATCAGCTGGAGTGGTGTAAAGCTCACCGCCATTGGACTCCGGTGCAGCGGAAACATGTTCTCTGGAGTGATGAATCACGCTTCACCATCTGGCAGTCCGATGGACGAATCTGAGTTTGGTGGATGCCAGGAGAATGCTACCTGCCCGAATGATAGACCAACTGTAAAGTTTGGTAGAGGATCAGTTCCACTTAAGGGGAATCTTAATGCTACAGCATACAATGACATTCTAATTTTGCTCTTCCAACATTATGGCAACAGTTTGGGGAAGGCCCTTTCCTGTTTCAGAATGACAGTGCCCCCTGTGCACAAAACGAGGTTCATACAGAAATTATTTGTTCTGATCGGTGTGGAAGAACTTGACTGGCCTGCACAGAGCCTTGACCTCAACCCCATCGAACACCTGTGGAATGAAATGGAAGGCTAACTGTGAGCCAGACCTGATCGCCCAACATCAGTGCCCGACCTCACTAATGCTCTTGTGTCTGAATGGAAGCAAATCCCCACAGCAATGTTCCAACATCTAGTGGAAAGCCTTCCCAGAAGAGTGGAGGCTGTTATAGCAGCAAAGGGGGACCAACTCCATATTAATGCCCATAATTTTCCAATTAGATGTTTGATAAACAGGTGTCCACATACTTTTGGCCATATAGTGTATTTCTGTAGGCAAAATGCCACCTCTGACAGCTCTATTAGCTTACAAAGGCCCAAACGGGAATAAACAACATAAGCTAGCTGGCACAGCAAAATGTGGTCCAGTTATTTTATATTCACACTGTACATACGTATGAATGTATGTACACACACAACCATAATTCTCTTCTACTTTATCCCCCCCAGCAGTATATATAATTTGGATTTTGGTTTGTTTTTGTTTCTTCAAACCTGATTTCCCCCCTCTGTCAGCACCGGATCCAGAGACATTCTTGTCGAAGAATGCACAGCAACCAGTGGAACTAACTCCCTTTCAGGAAAGTCGATCCCTCCGTTCCAGGCACGATTTGTGGCATTGCAGATGAAACAGCTGTCGCATAAGCATTGAGGGAAATATCACTCAGTTACAACTGAGCCAGGAGGACAGGATTTCATGGGAAATACAGGATCTTGCCATGATAATGCCCAGTGCGTGGATCCTCTTCATATTCAATGGGGGCTTTCTGGAGCACATGCAGAAACAAAGCCATGTCTATCAGGACTATTACCACAAGGTTGGAGAGACTTGAGAAAGTGGTATGAAAGCGTGCCACAGAGAAACTATGTATATCCTTGTAATTCAGAGGACTGGGGGAACAACAGCCTCTCAGATGTAAAAAGGGGTTGAGAAAGAACACTTGTGTTCAGGGAGAAAGACAAAATCGACATTTAAGATATTTCCACAGAGGATCAGCGCTTTCGATCGCAAGATCAGATCGCAGAGCGACACAAATTCTGCTTGTGAGCAATGACAGAACGTACACGCTGATTTTTTTCTCTCTCCCCCCTCTGCGCCGGAAATATAAAAATATATTTTTCATATCAATTTAGCTCTCCCCTCTCGGTGCTAGGGCTGTGCTATGATCTTATCAGTCCACCATCATGAATACGGTATTTGTTGTGCAGTGTGGTGAGAAGAGAGACAGAGCAGAAGCATGAATGATGTAGGACTCCAGCCTTCATTAGATTGTGCTCCGCAGGGCCGGGGGCTGGGGCTTACTGCCACTGCGTGTGCATGACAGCAGGCTTGTGACAGCAAAATTATCATTTAGAATGACAGCGTCTTGGCGTGGAGTCACTGGCAGGGTTTCTGCTTACTTGCACTGAATGCCAGGGTGTAAAATGCTAGAATGCTTGATTTTTTTGGGTCCTGTATAGAAAGCACTACTGTGATGATAATGATTTGTATGCCAAAAGTGTAAATTGCTGGTGTGTATATACATGTATGATATCTACAGTGGGGGAAAAAAGTATTTGATCCCCTGCTGATTTTGTACGTTTGCCCACTGACAAAGAAATGATCAGTCTATAATTTTAATGGTAGGTGTATTTTAACAGTGAGAGACAGAATAACAACAAAAAAATCCAGAAAAACGCATTTCAAAAAAGTTATAAATTGATTTGCATGTTAATGAGGGAAATAAGTATTTGACCCCTTCGACTTAGTACTTGGTGGCAAAACCCTTGTTGGCAATCACAGAGGTCAGACGTTTCTTGTAGTTGGCCACCAGGTTTGCACACATCTCAGGAGGGATTTTGTCCCACTCCTCTTTGCAGATCCTCTCCAAGTCATTAAGGTTTCGAGGCTGATGTTTGGCAACTCGAACCTTCAGCTCCCTCCACAGATTTTCTATGGGATTAAGGTCTGGAGACTGGCTAGGCCACTCCAGGACCTTAATGTGCTTCTTCTTGAGCCACTCCATTGTTGCCTTGGCTGTGTGTTTTGGGTCATTGTCATGCTGGAATACCCATCCACGACCCATTTCCAATGCCCTGGCTGAGAGAAGGAGGTTCTCACCCAAGATTTGATGGTACATGGCCCCGTCCATCGTCCCTTTGATGCGGTGCAGTTGTCCTGTCCCCTTAGCAGAAAAACACCCCCAAAGCATAATGTTTCCACCTCCATGTTTGACGGTGGGGATGGTGTTCTTGGGGTCATTCCTCCTCCTCCAAACACGGCGAGTTGAGTTGATGCCAAAGAGCTCGATTTTGGTCTCATCTGAACACTTTCACCCAGTTCTCCTCTGAATCATTCAGATGTTCATTGGCAAACTTCAGACGGGCCTGTACATGTGCTTTCTTGAGCAGGGGGACCTTGCGGGCGCTGCAGGATTTCAGTCCTTCACGGCGTAGTGTGTTACCAATTGTTTTCTTGGTGACTATGATCCCAGCTGCCTTGAGATCATTAACAAGATCCTCCCGTGTAGTTCTGGGCTGATTCCTCACCGTTATCATGATCATTGAAACTCCACGAGGTGAGATCTTGCATGGAGCCCCAGACCGAGGGAGACTGACAGTTATTTTGTGTTTCTTCCATTTGCGAATAATTGCACCAACTGTTGTCACCTTCTCACCAAGCTGCTTGGCGATGGTCTTGTAGTCCATTCCAGCCTTGTGTAGGTCTACAATCTTGTCACTGACATCCTTGGACAGCTCTTTGGTCTTGGCCATGGTGGAGAGTTTGGAATCTGATTGATTGATTGCTTCTGTGGACAGGTGTCTTTTATACAGGTAACGAGCTGAGATTAGGAGCACTCCCTTTAAGAGAGTGCTCCTAATCTCAGCTCGTTACCTGTATAAAATACACCTGGGAGCCTGAAATCTTGCTGATTGATAGAGGATCAAATACTTATTTCACTCATTAACATGCAAATCAATTTATAACTTTTTTTTAATGCGTTTTTCTGGATTTTTGTGTTGTTATTCTGTCTCTCACTGTTAAAATACACCTACCATTACAATTATAGACTGATCATTTCTTTGTCAGTGGGCAAACGTACAAAATTAGCAGGGGCTCAAATTTTTCCCACACTGTACCTATGTTCATACATATTTGAATGTTCAGACTGAATCGGCAAGATTTGATGCTGTGTTCATATGTACATTATTTACACTCTGTTACTAATCTTGATACATTGCTCGTGCTGGAATTTGCTCATGATTGATTTTGTTGTTCTGAACAGCACTACACTTTCAGAGTTGGAGTTTACCACAGTGGTTTAAAACAAATATAGTTAGGATTACAGTCTATGTATTTATTTGCTTCTTTAATTCCTTGTAAAGTTATGATTTTTTTATGGGGACAAAGTAACAATATAATGCAAATAAATCAATATTAATATTTTAGCATTTCAAGTGCATCCTTTGCAGGCTGTTTTGCATTTTCAGCGGCTTTACATCTAACATTTCTCGCAAAATTGCAAATATTATACTTCACATATTCAGTAAGTGGTTTCATCTTTTGTGGCATTAGGTACTAACAGTTCAATAAAATACCTTTCCTTTCAAATGAATCACATCTTTCTTAATTTTTTTCTGCTCAAGAGCCAAGAGCAATTCACAACTGAGATGATTGTTTCTCTCCCCGTCTTTGTGTGTGTGTGAGAGTGTGTATCAAAGCCTTTCTGTGCTTTTAGAAATGCTCAACAGCTCTCCACCTTTGTAATACGACTAATCAATCAGGGTAGCAATCAGCCAGATATAAATTGAAGTAATAATAATACAAAATAAAAGTATTACGAATGAAACGGAAGCCCTCATACTGTTGCACTTGAAAGATCATATTTTGGTTTTCTTCTGCCTTATGCAGTCCAGAAAGCAAAGGAGGGGGGGGGGGGCGGTGTTCTTCAGAAACATAAAAGCTCAGAAGATCAAGGACTCCACAAAATAAAACAGGATTTTCGCTCTCCTCTATGTGTTTTTAGGGCAGAAAAGAGTATTTTCTTCTTCCTTCTTTCATCAATTTGTCTTGGAATTGCTATCTGATTAAGGTCAAGGGCAGCTGTTCTTACAAAGTGATGGGTGAATTGATTTGGATTGCAAACTCCCTACGATCCAGAAGGATGCTGCCATCTTATACCAAATTAATTTAGGCTCTGCAAGGGCTTCAACACTGCAGTTACACATGAAACTGTTTAAGGTGGCAGAAGTACTGAACGCCTATTAAACACAATAACAAAATCCTTCTGTTTAAACACACAAATTTAATTTAGGTTGTGTTGATAAAAAATTAGTTGTTGTAATCTATAATATCGCTACTTTATGCAGACACTTATGCACCCCAGGGCTTTTTTGTTTTGTTTTATTGTTTGTTTTTAAAAAATATATATTTGTACCCACTACCCACGCACATCCAGATACTTTTCTTGTTTAGGCTGAACTTTATGGAAAATCCTTTTGCTTTTTGTTTGACATTGTTTGGCTTACGCATTTATCACTGGGAGTCAGTATTTACAGTATGGAAAATATCCATTGTCATTTTCTGTGGAGTCATTGTTTGAACAGATTACCTGTGAAGATTTCCCCTATTCGGAAATGTTTTTCTGCGCCCTGCTAGTCGGTAAAACTCATTCCTGCTACATATATAGGAGTGTAGGAGTATGGCGAATAATGCTGATCAGAACACCATGTAATAGCTTTGAAAAAGCTAACGAGGGCTGGAATAGATTATCTGAACACCCCGTTCAATTCACAAACTCATGCAGTTCGAACAATTTTCGAGGCAGGAGAGCAAAAACTCAATTTCAGCACAATGGACAGTGCTCAATGGGCTTTATGTTCATTTAAACATCACCAACTTGAAGGGATTTTAAATGAGGAAACCGGAAATGTGGATGCATCCCAGTTTAACAGGCAAACTGATATCTCAAACTTTTAAGAAAAGGAAAGAGGATACACATACTGCATACGGACAACATAAGGTGGAAAAATGACTTCTAGGATGATATGTCTAATTGCAGATTTGCTCAGGCTGTTCACAAGTTAAATTCCACTGCACACCATGGTATAGTTCACAATAGCTTTGGCGGTACTCTGCACGAACCCTGGGGAATCAGCTGCTTTCTAATAGGAAGACGTAGTTCTGATGGAGAAAATTAACATAAAGCAACACAAGGTTGCACATTAGTGTCTTATTCTTTAAATGCAGTCCTTGAGAGTCTTTCCTGATTTCCTGAGTTCATATTAAGCTAATTGAACATATTGTTCCCTTAAATAAACTTGTTCTCTCGCAGGTCCACATTTTGTTTTGTTTTAAAGAAACCCAGACAAACCTGCTGCATAGAACCCAATATGAAGATTTGTCTTGATCTTTCACACATAGTTCAGACATCTAAATTAATGATTTTTAGTTCTTGCCGTGGGGGGGTGGGATATGGACGACTCCTCTGCGGAAGCCATATTCAGAAGTTGTGCAAAAAGACATTGTGCAGGAACACTGAATCACTTGGTCCACTACCCCCTCCTTGGCAGTTTTTGAAATGGCACCCGTGACACCCTTGGCACTTGGTCAGAGTATTCCAAATCTAACCATTTTAATCTTTGACAAAATAAACCAAGGCCTTCATTTGGGGGAAATACTCTACTTGTGCAGCTTGACATTTCCATTTGGATTATAATTATCTGGGCAGCACGAACTGCAAGCAGATTTGTCCCAATAAAGTACGTTTTGAATGTATTTATTTAATTATTTTAGAGGGTGGAGGTCAAAAACGAAAATAAACTCAAATGTAACCTCTTTTATTTCATAAGATGGGGGGGCATGGATTTAGCCTGGCAACTGGGTGTCTGACAGCGCAATCCTCCACTGAGCCTGACAGAGAGAAACAGCCAACGTTTGGTCTTGTAGACATCAAAAGCACTTCAGGCTTCCTTGTGCATTGCATTATCAAGCGGCTCTTGAAATCACAAAGACAAGTGATTGAATAATTGCAAGGCCGGTACATTCATTTGTGCAGAATCTAGTTCGTCATCTCGGCAAGGCCTAATCCTGCTCCCAAAATAAATACATAACCAAGAAACAATCAGTGCATAAATCTAATTAGAACTTTTACTTCCAAAAAATAAATAATATTTTCATCAATCTGCAGAGAAGGCTTTTCATATCACAACAAAAGACTACAATATGCCATTAATCAGGACCCAGACACCCCATGCTTTGGCTGCTAATATAAGCTATTCAGCTCATGCAAAATGCTTCAGTAGGGATCCCATGCATACGCTTCAGAGATTTTATATATATATATATATATATATATATATATATATATATATATATATATATATATATATATATATATTGCCGGCTCTGCCCAGTCATTTTCCCACTTACTGTGTTACGAGTTCAGTTGATGAAATTGCATGGATAATATTATGCCACTGAGGAGGTTAGACGCTCTGAGCTGGCATGCAAGAGTATTTACAAAAAGAGCAAAAGTAATACTTATGACTGGCTTGCTTGACAACCAGTGGCACTCCACGCTGAATCAATTTCTTTGTCTGCGCTGAGTGTTCCTAATGTAACTGGAGCTTCCAAAGGATTTACTTGGCTGATTAAACTCTATCATAACACACACAATTTCTGTATTAAATTGTGTGCATTGCCCAACGATTCAATGATCATACAAATGCTCAACAGGAGTCGAGGCTTGGCTAACATAACATATGCCCGGCAATGTGTGGAGACCAAAGGAAAGACATATATCATCTATGAAATGGAAAAATGGCTAAACAGTGAATACTACACTCAAAAATAATATAAACTAAACAGCATTTTCTGCACAAGCACCTGATTATGTTATAGGTACAGTGACTATAGGAAGAATTCTTGGAATTTTTCACATTTTGTTGTCTTACAACCTGAAAATATGATGCATTTAAAAAAAAAATTCCCCTTTCATTTATATAACATATTCCACAGTTTCAATGTAGCAAATAAAAATGGGGGGTGCAAAACTTTACCTGTCCCAGCTGGCTGAGGCCCCGGACTCAGTCACTGCATCACAGGCCCCGCCCCCTATCAGAGAGATAGTGGTGGCGGCCGACCTGCTGGTCAATGTGATGCGTCATGGCACAAGGGCAACTGGATACTCCTTGGCAGCCATTGTGGTGGCACACCGCCAGCTCTGGCTGTCACAGGCAAGACAGGTGCCTATCACGGGCAGGACCCGCCTCATAGATGTGCCCATATTGCCGGGCTTTACTTTCAGCCCCTCCATGGAGGAGTTGCTGATGCGCACTCCCCAGCAGAGGGAACAGTCCCTGCAGCGAGCCAGGCTCTACCCTGTTACACCCTCGGCCCAGCCTTGCAGGCAGCCTTCAGGTGCTCGACTTCTCCCGATCTCGGCTCCCAGGCAGCAGTCCCGCCCTCCTGCCGATCTTCGAACCGACAGGCAGGCACCCCCCACAGCAGCCCGGCGCCAGTCCTTACCTCCTGGCCCCCGGCGGTCTGGTGTGGCATTCCAGCAGTCTCTGGTCCACCCATACATCTCCCAGCAACTCCAAAATATAACAGTTGGCTACTCCCTGTAGTTTCAGGTCCGTCTACCCCCCTTCTGAGTCGTGGTGTGGATGCAAGTGAGGGACCCGTTGCAGTGTATGGCACTTCACCTTGAAATTGCGGATCTCCTGTAGAAGTGAGCAATTTGCGAAGTGCGCCCACTGGGGTAGCACGGGGGATTCTAATCCCCACACTTCCTAGTACCCAAGGAAAATGGCGGTTTCCACACCATCTTGGATTGGAGATGCCTGAACCGCTGCCTCAGGGTGTTACGCTTCAGCACGCTCAACCTGCGCACCATGTCCCAGGCCATCAAGACCGGGAGCGAAGGCTGGCCCGTGTGGTCCGATCCTACAGATGAGCTACTGTAGCTCAAATTGCTGAAAAAGTTCATGCTGGTTCTGATAGAAAGGTGTCAGAGTACACAGTGCATCGCAGTCAGGGTGTCCATGCTGACCCCTGTCCACTGCCGAAAGACCCTACAATGGGCACGTGAGCATCAGAACTGGACCACGGAGCAATGGAAGAAGGTGGCCTGGTCTGATGAATCACGAGTTCAAGGTGTTGACTTGGCCTCCAAATTCCCCAGATCTCAATCCAATCGAGCATCTGTGGGATGTGCTGGACAACAAAGTCCGATCCATTGAGGCCCCACCTCGCAACTTACAGGACTTAAAGGATCTGCTGCTAACGTCTTGGTGCCAGATACCACAGCACACCTTTAGAGGTCTAGTGGAGTCCATGCCTCAATGGGTCAGGGCTGTTTTGGGACCTACACAATATTAGGCAGGTGGTCATAATGTTATGGCTAATCGGTGTATATATAACATGTGTAAACAGCAGGAATGTGGCTCTGCTCTAGTTTGTGTAGACTGGAGTTCACTGCCGCTGTTCCCAGCTGATGGCGCTTGAGTTTCGCTGCCTCGCTGTGTACATAGTTCCTTGGTCAGCAGGTCTGTGGCCCGCTCTGGCTGTGTGCCATAGAGCAAGAGTCCACTGCTGCTGTCCTCAGCGGTAAGCACTAAAGCAGGCTCTCGTGTTCCGCTGTGTACATAGTTCCTTTGTCAGCACAGAAGAGCTAATGTTGCCCTGCGTTAGCCGGTCTAACCAGCAGGCGTCAACTGCTCCTGTGTTCCATGGGTGGCGCAAGAGTTGGTTCCTGCACCCCATGGTGTATATAGTTAATTTGTACGACATTGTAGAGCTGGTGTGGCCTCCCTCCTAACTGGGCTTGTGGAGCAAGTGGCCAATGCTCCCATGTTAGGGAAAGAGTGCATGAACGGTTTCCTGCACACCTCAATGTTTATGGTTTGATTGTCAAGGTAGAGCCTGCTGTTGTCCTGCATCAGCTGTGCTAATAGGTGACAACTGCTCCTGTGTTATGTGGTGAGGCATGATCTGCTTACTGCACCCCACGATGTGTATAGATGTTATGACAGCACAGTGGAGCTGGATGCTCTCTACCATTCAGTGAACGTGATTTCTCCTGTGCTGCACGGAGGCAACATGAATGTTCCTGCTGCCACGCTGTATATACTGTTTTGTCCAGCTGTGGCTACTCACTTTACTAGCAAGCTGTGTGTTATTCAGTGGGTCTGTGGCCCTGCTCCTGCAGGATCAGGGGTTCACTGCCAAATTAATGCCGGAGGGTGCACAAGTTGCTTGATTGTCTGTGCCATATATTGTGCAAGTAGATATGCGGCCTCGCTCCTAGCTGCACTAGTAGAGCAGCCGGCCTTGCTATTGTGAGCGGAGGGCGTAAAAGTTGACCTCTGTAGCCCCGCTTTGTATATGCTGATTGCAGACAGACAGATAGAGCATGACTACGGTCCTCGCTCCTGGGCAGCCCAGGTGTGGCCCCAAGATGCCTCTGTGGCTCCTGTCTGGAGTTGTGTTGTGTTGTTATTAGCTTGCTGTCTCCTCCCTTGCAATGGTTTTGTTTTACAGTAACCCCTCCCCCTTGGGCAGTGCTTCTGACTTGCAAGACAACAATAGGTTGCAAATGCATCTGAAAAAGGAAGCACTACCCAAGGGTTGTAAGGTCGCATGGGAGTCCTGCTCCCGGCAAAAGAGGACGAAACTGTGCTGACGTCACGTTTTCTAGAACAGGAAGTTGAAGGAACCTGTTCTGAGTGACGAGCGAAGGGGCTAATGGCTGCTTTGATAGAGTGACATTTTCGATCGGGTTCCTACAGAAGTGCGCAGAAACCCCTCCCCCTTTTCAGATAACTGGTCTTAAAACAAATTTATTATTTTGATCAAATATCATGCAGTTTCATCAAGACCCTTTTGCACACAGGTGGAAGGCAATTCTGTCTGTGACCCCAATCTCTATTATTTAATTAAACTAGCCTGGAATTTGGGTTAGTGCAGCTGAATCCCTTGAATCCTAAGTCTGAATTCCAGTCTCCTGGGATGAGCAGGTCGACTGAACATAGTGACGTAGATTGCGTTGGAAACGATCCCATTGATCTACAAGTTTACCTTTTAACATTCTGCCCATAAGCTTGGCGATATGAACACTTTGCAAGGATTCAAGCTTCAGTGCATTTGCAGCAACTGGGTTTTATGAAAATCAATGACTGGCAAATGTTGATGTCTGAAAAGCTGGGACAATTTGGTGTACTGCCATCAAGCTTTTGTTTCACAGTTTGATTCCTTTAAAGAGAAAATAATGCAAATTCAAACTGGCAGGGATTTGTCAATGTATCCCTTCTCAAAAGTCAACTAATACAAATAACAATTTACTTGGGCTGAAACATAGGGCTGCAGTCAGACTTAAACCTTCTTTTCCTCACAGCTCAACCCCCCAAAAAACTCTTTAGGATGATCAAATTATTAAAGTGCCCATTTCGTTTTTTTGTGCAATATTAGGAAAACAACAAGAACATGTAACTACAAAACTACATGTATGTGAGCAATGGGATGACAGAAAAGCAGTTTTGCAGTCTGAAACCTAAGGAACAAGAATGGACTGGGATGCATGGTTTTGTGGGTTTTTTATTGTAAGTAAGGTTATGCAGATAAATAGTCATGGTTCTTTATGGAAACTCTCACCCTCGATTTATAAACAGCAGCAGAGGAATAGGGAAGCACTTTCATCCCCTCTTCCTTTTCTAACTGAGAGCACAAAGACGGATGCACTGGAAAGCAGGATTGTCTGTTACATGATATGAATGTGTTTCAGTATACTGTACACATGCTCATATGCACAGTATACAAGGGCTCTTTACGTCCCTTAGGGAGAAGAAAAACAAGTTTTTGTATGTAGTTCTGCTTAAAGATGCACACAAATCTGTCTACTGCTGCTGTGGATACTCCCATTAAAATCTATTAGGCATTAAAACACCCTTATAAAATGGTGCTGTAATGTACCATGGTAAAAGCAGTAAGGTATACAGTGGAAAAAACAAAGTGAAATCATGCAAAGCACCGAGAGGGGTTGCAAATCACGATACAAATGACAGCAGAACAGAAATGAGAGGGAGAAATGCCAACAATAACTGTGGGTGGAGTCATTCAGGACATGCCCCTATCACAGGTCACATGTGCAACTCTGAAACCTAACCCCCAACTTTCTTGAGACGTGAGCCTTTCCTTTCCATTGATTTATATACAATCGCAATGAAGAAGGAGTTGGCTTGCAGACAGCTCCCCTTCGCAGTCATGTCCGGCCTTGGCAAGGAGCTGCGGAGGGGTCACCACTTCCCCTGTCTTTCCTACGTGGTAAAGGGCAGGTAAAACATCGGCGCTGGGCTGCCCCAGGAGAGCTTTTAGTAATCCACACAGCTGTTAGTTACAATTACCTCCAGGCTGCGACGGGATTAGTCAAATCTGGAATCAAAGGGATGAGCAGAATCTCAAACAGCTGGAAAACGCTCAGAGCTCTGAACTCAAGCACAGAGAGGCTGCTGGGCCCCAGAGAGGATGCAAGCCTAGATGGGGGGGAGGGAAGGAAGGGATAGGATGGGGATTGGGTTGGTAGGGCTTGCATAAGGATTGCATTCAAACTAGCTAGATCAAGGAGTTGCATCCTAAACGTGCCTCTTTAGATGCACAACACAGCAATAGACCAGTGAGGTGTGCCCGGTCTTCTCCATAACAGTGTCAGTTCACTGGAGCCAGTCGCTGGTGGGATGCCATTCCTGCGCGGTGGTGACTCTCCCACATTATAAATAAATATATATAAACCTGTCTGTGATAACGCCTGGATGACTGTTGGGATCTCATTAGAAAGCTGATTGGCAAACATTTGCTAGGCGTGTTTCATTAAGTTTTCAGCAACATCATTGATTTTCCTTTAAAATAAATATATAAATATTAAAAAAGGCTAAAGAAAAATACATTAAAATCATTAAATTAATACAATGTAATTAAAGTTACAGCTGGAACTCTTGTTGAGCGAACGATCTCCATTCTGCCCCCCCGAGCTGTGTGTGCTCCTCCCATGAGCACTTCTGTTTGAAGGCATGAAACATGAATGGTCCTGTCAGAGGTGCAGAGCTCATACATTATAGAGTAGATGTAAAAATATATAATGGTTTCCCTACTATCCTCTTGTGATTCATTTAATGTATTCATGACAAGTACTGAAACATTTAAAAAAGTATTTATACACCGATCAGCCATAATATTATGACCACCTGCCTAATATTGTGTTGGTCCCAAAACAGCCCTGACCCGTCGAGGCATGGACTCCACTAGACCTCTGAAGGTGTGCTGTGGTATCTGGCACCAAGACATTAGCAGCAGATCCTTTAAGTCCTGTAAGTTGTGAGGTGGAGCCTCCATGGATCGGACTTGTTTGTCCAGCACATCCTACAGATGCTCGATTGGATTGAGATCTGGGGAATTTGGAGGCCAAGTCAACACCTTGAACTCGTGATTCATCAGACCAGGCCACCTTCTTCCATTGCTCCGTGGTCCAGTTCTGATGCTCATGTGACCATTGTAGGGGCTTTCGGCAGTGGACAGGGGTCAGCATGGGCACCCTGACTGGTCTGCGGCTACGCAGCCCCATACGCAACAAACTGCGATGCACTGTGTGTTCTGACACCTTTCTATCAGAACCAGCATTCACTTTTTCAGCAATTTGAGCTACAGTAGCTCGTCTGTTGGATCGGACCACACGGGCCGCCCATGACCCTGTCGCCGGTTCACCGCTTTTCCTTCCTTGAACCACTTTTGATAGGTACTGACCACTGCAGACCGGGAACACCCCACAAGAGCTGCAGTTTTGGAGATTCTCTGACCCAGTCGTCTAGCCATCACACTTTGGCCCTTGTCAAAGTCGCTCAGATCCTTACGCTTGCCCATTTTTCCCATCAACACATCAACTTTGAGGACAAAATGTTCACTTGCTGCCTAATATATCACACACACTGACAGGTGCCATGATAACGAGATTATCAGTGTTATTCACTTCACCTGTCAGTGGTCATAATGTTATGGCTGATCGGCAGGATGAGTGGGCGGGTCATAGATGATTACTATGTGCTGCTCGGTTTCTCTCCTTTCTGGCCAACAGGACCATGGACAGCAGCAGGAGGAGGCTGGCAGCACTTCCATGATCAGGACCATGGACAGGGATGTGGAAGCAGAGCTTACAACCCATGGCTGATGCAATCAACAAAGGTGCAGCCTATCAGACCTGGGCTATATAATCAGGAAACCTTTCCATTTCTTTGTCTCAGTAGTTGGATGGTGAAAGGACAAGGACAAGGACAAGGACAAGGACAAGGACAAGGAAATAAATCCAAAGGCTGCTTACACTGATAAGGACATTTCTTCTGGACAACAACCCCCCATGGCATTGACCCTGGCCTGTGACCCGACGACGGATTTTGCAAGAGAGAACTGTTTGTTTGCTTTTGAAACTCATTGTCCTGGATAACCAGGAGCCTCTGGGAACTTAAAATAAATAGACATACTCCTGTCTTCAACCCCATCTTGCCTGTCTTGTGTGTTCTAATGCCCTTACCACGCACCCTGCTACAATATATAAAGGAACAGAACTGGATTTATACTCATTCATTTATAGGGACCTGATCTTTTCTTTTTTTATAGGGCTCAGAACCTCGTGTCTCCGCAGGGGCCCTGCGACGTGTTCTTCTCATTAGTTCTCCTTTGTTGCTTTCCTTCAACGCATGGATTATGAAATGGAGAATTGAGTCTTACAAGCCTAAACACAGTCCCTTCTTGGGCTCCTTGCTGAGACAACATCACACTCTCATCACAGCCTCACAGTCTGGCCCTGAGGAACCCGACCCCACCGCCAAAGCTAACAAAGGTTTCTGACTTGTTTTTGTTGCTCACTGACCTATAATTAATTTCAACTATGAGTGCAACAGTCAAGGAGGCAGTTAAGGACAATGTCATTAGCACTCCTTAACCACACCTTCAAAGCAATAAACTTTATTGTAAAAAATGAATGTGTGACAGAGAAATCAACAGAGCTGTGATAGTCCTCAGTGACCTCGACCTCTTTCTGCCATTTAACTATGACCCTGCATCCATTTCACTGTCACACCTTCAATGTAAAACACTGTGACCATTTTCCACAGGTTTGCTTTACTCTGTGCAGAGTCCATTAAGCAGTATTTCTCAATATGAGTCCTGTGAGACCATTTTCAGCCCCGGGCTGATCACAGCAACACCTGATCAAAAACTAAACTGGCCACAAAGAAAATGTCAGCAGCTGACAGCGCACCTCTCCTCAGAAGTGCTCAGTACCAGGCAGTGTAACTTATAAATACATTCCAGTTTTTAGCATATTGTGAATGCTTCTTTTTCAAGCTTCAGGAGATACAAAAGATGCCACTTCATATCTGCAAGGTTAAGCGTTGTGGACTGTACAGCTCTTGCAAAACCACCAGCCCACTCAACTGTTTTTCTTTTTTTTCTCTTTAAAAGGTGATCCTTTTTACTGTGCTTCTGTGTGGTGCAGCCGAGGGAGTTTGAGCCCAGAGAGTTTCTAACCTGCTGTGTCTGGAGACTCGGACACGACCTGATTGTACCGATGCTGGTGAGCGAGTCTGTTTGGTATTGGAGCTGAACCACGTGGGGCGACCCGTCAGAGTGTCTCCGGGGTCCCTGGCTGATCACACGGTCAAAGCCTGAGTCTCTCGCTGGTGCCAGAGCTACACAGATAACACAGAGATTTTACTCCAATTCCCCTTTATTCCTAGGGAAATCCTGCCTTAGGGGTTTTTTACATTGTCCTACCGCTGTGGCAGTAGTAGGCCTTAAATTAATTTAACTTAGTTTTGCAGCACTACTTCTGTATTACCTTTGAATAAGAGGATTTTAGCCACTATTTTAAGCATGCACATGTTAAAAAGCAGATACATCATCAGGTACATGTGTGCACCTTTGAACCCAAACACACTTTCATTAAATGGTGCGGCATCCATGTTGGACAGTGGCCTACACGAACAGGCTGCTGTTGATCATCTATCCCTTGTCATGTGGCGAGCCAGCGGCGACTCCAATAGCCATGTGGTTTGTGGCCCAACACCCATACATCTCTGTGACAAATGAACACTGACTCTAAGCTTTTATTTTGCATTTTGTCATCTCTCTGCCTGTCTTAGATTTTCACATCAATGAAGTTTCTTAATTAAAACATTTGGGGAAGCTATTAATCGCCCTTAAGTTCGGCAGTTTTTCACTTCGTAGCTTCACTGAGCTTTTTAACTGATGAGGATCCTCAGGCGGTAGATTCAGGTGTTAAGAAGGTAATTATTTTGGGTATTAAGCAAAGCCATTCGTGCAAAGCAGAGCCTACATTTTACGACTGACTTACTTTTGTTTTATTCTGTTACTTTTCTCCATATTAACACGTGGGAATCTCTACAGCGTTTCTTGTATCACATGCTATCCAACCACAATGGCAGAAAAAGATAATCAGTGAGCAGTTTCACGCCTGCTTCGACACCTCTCCCTCTTAACAGACATAAGACTGCTTAACCCTTCAGGACTCAGTGTGACGTATGTGTCACAGAAATTCAACAGGTTTGTCAAACACATATTATTCCAATTTCCCAGGTTTCTGTGAGTGACATCGAAGCCACACTGGGTTCCTAAGAGTTAATAACAGTTGGCTACAGCTCGGTTAATATATATGGCTCCTGATATAAAACCAGGTCCTTGCTAAATCAAAGAGGCTCTTGAATGGCTTTAGTATACTCAGTGCACACAGTGGCAATTGCATTTATTTATACAGCTGTGTTTTATGTTTCGGTTGCACTGCGCATCCTACCGCATTAGGTTAGTGATAAATCCTCATAAAAAGGTAATGGTATTTATTATGAATGGAAAACTCAGACAGTCAGTGGTTCAAGGTCTAAGTGGCCTCAGGCTACATAAAGATAATACCTGCTTTTGGGCAATTGTGCCACTTTATGGATCAATGTGTTCTGTAATCTTACAGGCTTCTAAAACTGATCAAAAAAGCCTTCCATCCCGGCTTGGCAGCTGCCAGAACTGCCCTGTGAGATTCAACTTAAAATATTGAACTCCTACCGACATAAAAAGGCATAGCATTTTATAATTATTAGCACTGTTGTTGTTTTATTTTATTTCTTACCCAGGGCCACAGTTATCACAAAATATATACCAATACAAAAAAATACAAATGAACAAAGAGTACCATAAATAGTCTTGATTGAACTAACATAAACTAAAGCTGGTCAAGAAATACAATGCAGGATTCTGTTCAGGGGGAGTTGAAGTGTAAGCAGAAATGTGGTTTGGTTACCACTAGTGGTCTGAGCAATAGTCAGAGACCCAAGGGTTCTTGTAGCCAACAAAGGGAAAGTATCAGTCATTAAGTCCAGAGTTGGGTTCAATCAATCAATCAATCAATTATTCAATCAATTTTAATGTACTGATCGTATAGTGCCCTTTGTAGGGATGCCATAGATCGCTTTATAGGCTTTCAGTTGTTGTAGTAATAATAGTCTTAATACTTTGTCCACTATAGTGCATCTGTTATTATTATATTTCTTTGCAGGCGCTCTCACCCGTGTGTCAAAATGGAACTGTGTGCAAAATTAGGACCCTTAGCATCTCAAACATTGTACTACATTGAGCAGAATGGACTACTCAAACAGGAGCTCAATCATTGCTTAAAAAGACCCACCCCCAGCGGCACACACCCGCACGTATATGATAACCGCATTCACGATGACTAGCCTAAATCTCCTCTTAAGACATTGGCGTGAATGAAAGAAAGAAAAAAAAAAACTGGTGATTTATGGATGGAAAGGACAGGGAGACACAGTCAGTATTTCATCCCAAACTGCTCCCTCTCCATTGCGCTGCACCGCTTACTATGCATATGGAAACTAATTGTGAAATAGGGACTGCTGAGGGGATACCACAGCCCCCTCCTCATCATCGCTAATGTGCTCAGTCCACAGGAGAAACAGACAGTGCTTTTGAGCATCAATCGTGTGCTGGAGATGCATTTGAGATGCAAGTAAACCAACAATCGACAAAAATCCCTAGATCAATCCCAGGAGAACACCTAATGCAGTGTATATCAGGTACTGGCCTCTGAGCACATGCAGTCCATGTTCATGTTAAGCAAGAAGGTTTCTGGTGTATTGCACTTATGTTGTAAGTCACTCTGGATAAGGGTGTCTGCCAAGAAATACAAATAATAATAATAATAATAATAATAATAATAAAAGGCCAGTAAGCAGAGTGGCCTATGTTACACAGGTGTTGCAAAGCAATGAGAAAAGATACAGCCTCATCCACAGTCCACAGGTGATGCGATCTGGTGCAACTGGCATGTGGGCCGGCGGTTCAAAGGAGTCTTGGCCAGTGGGAGTATGAGCGGCTTTCTCAACCATGTGTTTGAGCAAGAATGTCAAAAGATGTCAAAAATCAATAAATAAGTCTAAACTAAATAAAAGAAAACTTCCTATTTTAAGCAAATTGTAATAAACAAGTAGAGGGAAGAGCATATGTGCTTTGTCTAAGTTTTTTTGCTTTATAATTAAAGTTTTTTACACTTTATAATAAGATGCTGTGATTCCTCATGAATTCATATATGAATAACACAGGATAAACACATGCATATTCATGCACTTCATCTGAGTTCTGATGTTCCTCACATGTATAACAGGGTTAGGGTAAGAGCAGGTTCATGTGCTCAACATCAGAACTCAGATGATGTTCATGATGTTATCGATGTGTTACTCCTGTGGTATTCATATATTAATTCATGAGGAATCACAGCACCTTATTATAACGTATTACCTTAAAGTTTTTATATGGAAGGGAATTCTATATAAAGCCGTGCTAGCCCCAGAAATCTATACACTTAGGTTTGATTTGCTTTATATCCATCTTGTTTTGTGTTGGTTTTTAAGCCTCTTTCACTCTCTATAACTACCTTTAATTCCCTTCCCTCCTTCAGTCCGGTCCTTAAACCCCACCCCCTTATTCATGGCCACCTCCCACAGAATGTAATTCCACAGCGTGTGCATCCAAACAGGCTCTGCTTGCATGACAAGATAACTCAAGTTTTGACAAAGCAATTACAGTAAACAGGAGTAAACAAGAGAGCGATTTGAAATGATCACCGGCTTTAATTTCTCAATTAAATCACAGATAATAGAAACAAACAAACAAAACACCAACTGGCCAACGGTTCATCTCTGCAGAGGTGTGATAAAATGGATGTGAAGTTTTCAGGTTGAAAAACTATTAAAGGCTTAGGACAAAGAAGGAGTGATTTACCCACAAACAAAAGCAATTTTTCACAGGTTCATACGTATGCTGGATATTTTTACCGCACTCGCTGTCATGTACAGCCAAACAATTTCCTCTTCACTTATAATCCTAACCAGTCACCAGCTCTAAACCTATGCAAAACTGCCCCCCCTCGGTCCGGTGCCAATAATTTACCCTGAACATTAACACAAAGTTGCTAAAAAAGGAAAATACACACTCATGCCACCATTGTTTTCCAGCTTTGTTTGCCCTGCCTATCTAAAGAGACAAGGCCTCAGACCGTGACCAGTTCAGCAATTCCATCAGCACAACCAAGTGTTAATATTTATTATATCAAGTGAAAAATAAAAAAAATGAAAAACGGGAGGACATATAAATAATTCTACGCTCATCTCACAGGCAGCTACAGCAAGTGGCCCCCGTTGTGGCGCAAAAATAATCATAATAAAGAAAAACAACAATAATCATAAAATTGAATTCTGATTTGATCTGATTTGCAGATGCAAATGGCGAGACACTGTTTTGTGTTATGATCCTCCCCTCCCCCCTCAACGTACATTGTTTATTCATGTAAGCTTTCATGAATTTATTCACTAACTCACTAAAGCAGCATTGAAATATGGTTCGCGGTTAGTGGCGGATTACCGCGAAACGACCAGGTGAGGTGATAGTTTACATTTTGCTCAGTCGCTCCGAGCGGTAAGTTTGAGAGCTAGCCAACTAAATAAATAAATAAATAAATAAATATCCCCCAGTAAAAATAAGAAAAACAATTATAATAAAAATAGTAATCATATGAAATCCTGCCACCCGAATGCCAACTAGAGATGCCTGCATATAGATGATCTGCTGTCGCTGATGCACAGGGATGTGGGGTAGGAAGGTGGTGGGCAATGCGACTGTGAATCCACATCACGAAAAAAAAGCAACATTTATCATCAAGGCTGCACGCCGCGCTGTGCCGCCTTCTCTAATGCCTGCCTTCAAAATTGGACAGTTTATCAGGTTCAGCTGCACCTCTGCTGTGTTCAGATAGCCCATGAATATGTGCACAGAAACACATTTGTGTCCTGCGCACTGCATGGCGATTACTTCTGCACCTTATAACAAGTACATTAACACCCTGTGGATTCACCAGCATTTCAAAGGAAAAAGCTGGCTGAATTTGATTATATGACTTGAAGCCTGCTGCCAGCGCCAAAAAAATCCTACAGGTGTTACGGTAATGAGCCTGGGCATGGAGATATTTACTTCCTTGGTGTCACCGCCTTTCGGTTATGCAGAAAAATGATTAAAGTCTTCGAGTTTGCGGGTCACCGAACTTGTGGGGCAAAGCATCATATTTCTCATCAGACTACAAAGGAAACAAATCTTTTGCATGCAGCTTCCTTATCTGATATCTTCAGTTGTTCGAGTTAGACTTTGCATGTGGGTTGAAAATATGTTTTAGATGTTGGGACTGTTTCTTTCAGGGTTTAACTTTCACTTCCAAAGCTGTACCCATACCAGACCCAGCTGCCACAGACACAGCCCTCAGTTGGGCATCCATCACCTTTGCAGAAAAGTGTTTTCTACAGCTACTGTGAGGAACATCAGACAGAGAGAGAGACAGAGAGATGTACATCATCCCTGGGGAGACACAATGTTTTGCAGTGGTTTGATAGTATACAAACATGCCCAGACAAGGCAAAATATCTATCACTGAATACATCAGCCAGTGTGGTTAAACACAACCCCACTTTACCTCTGACAGTTACTATTGAGGTGGAAAGATCTCTATTTTCATTTTTTTATGGAACCACTATTATTGTTCGAACTCCCTTCAATGCAAAGACATCCAAGGAGTGACAGTGGGGAATTATCCGGGCTTCTGGGAGTCACAGTGCCTCCGAATGGTGTCTCAGAGCCTCTCCGCAGCCGTGATCTCAGTATGTCAGGACTGGCTGATTCTGACTGTGGGACCTTGCTGAAAAGCCTGATCTCCCAAAAGGCAATTAGTACAGGATCAGAATATTTACTGACTTCCAAGCCCTGTTTATCCTGCCTAATAATCCTGTAAGGGGGATGGAATTATTTCTCCAGCAGGGGCATTAGTGAAGAGGCACCGACCGCAGCAGTAATTAAAGTGACCTGATATTAATCTCGCAGGTGAAGGTGATTTATCGCAGCCGCATTACATTTTCTGGAGGGGCGTGCAATTACATTTGGGGGAATAAATAAACGCTGTAAGAGCCACGCTGTCCCGCCTGCTTACTATGCTTTCCCATTCAAAGTTCATCACCAGGTGGCACGCAGCTGGGTCTTCCCCTGCCACCATTGAGTGCACGAGCGTTTGGCAATGCACTCTGGGTACTGCAGTGAGGAGGGGCTTGTTTTTTTTTAAATCTTAAACATCTCATAATGAAGTTAAAGCTAGAGCTACAGGGAATAATTCAAGTATATTCAGTGGACTTGTAAGACTATTTATTTTCTATAATTATTCAACTGCTCCATGAACACTGCACTCTTCAAGATCTCAGGAATATCTCAATAAATATAGCACCCTCCAATCCTGATTCACGACTACCAGAACGCTAGGCTGATACAGTAATTCACTTCAGCAACTTGGAACAAAGCCATCTGGTGCTTTGTATGTTAAGTACATAATACAGAAGTCAATTTAAACTATACCAGAGAAAAACAATGTAGAAATGTTTGCCCTGCTGGTTAAAGATAGTAACAAATGGAAGACAAGTCTAAAAATATTTTTTTTCAGAAAACTTAAGGAAGTTCTCAGTTCAGTGACTTTTATATGTTTAAGATCATACCAAACCGTGTACATATATCACCAGTGCTTTGCAAACACCTGTGCAAATAGTTAAACTACACACAATGTCCAGTAGCATCCTGGTTTATATCTGAGATGCAATGCACTGCAAATGTTAAAGGAGTTTTTACACACACGTACATACTCCTCCTCAGCATGGGGGGAGAGGGGCCACAGGGCTCAGGACTGCTTTGGGAAATCAGTAAGAGCAGGGTAGTGTCATGTGTTCCGCCCCCCTCCACGATTGCTCCTTCAAGTCACACTTTCTTCAGCTTGTCCAGGGCTTCTCAGCACCCCCTGGGTTCTCTGTTCTTTGTGTGTGTGATATTTGCCTCAAAATGTGCCAAACCGAGATAATAATTTAGTCTCAGCAAGTCTGGATATGTAAGGTCTTCACACGTACATGAGAGAGTGGGGGGGATGAGTGCAGGGTCAGATGGCAGCTGATGTTTTGCATACAAATAACTAGTTTTTTAAAGCTCTTCTGTGACTCTTCTTGGGATATCAGTCAGGTTTTGTTTTTTGGGTCCGTTGCTTTGCTTTCTTGATTTCCAAAACCAACTAAATAAATAAATAAATAAATAAATACATAAAGACAGATAAAATGAAGTAAAGCCTTCTTTTATTGTATTAGTTTTTTCAAGCATAGCAATGTCCTTCCTTAGCAAAGCATCCGCGTTCCAGTCCGTGGCATTCTATGACATGTGGAGATGAGTAAAGAAACAAAGAAAATGCAATTTGTGGTTATAGATCAACAACACACAGTGCGCAATTTAAGCAGCCAGCGATTCTTCTCCTTATCTTACAGTGGGTTGGGAATACAGACCCTGGGGCCAGTGTTTTTCTCCCTCTGGTCACAATTTAATTCCACTCCGCAGAATCCGCATCCTGGTAAGCCATTTCAACAGTCAGGGTGCCGAGTATTTAAAGGGACCAGATAAAGGCACAGTGGGATGAAATCCCAGCTATGGAAATTAATAGTAAAGTCAAAATTCCCTTCCTCTCTCCTGCCTTCTCTGGAGCGCTTGTAAAGAGCTCAGGGAAACGGCAACCTCCTGTACTGCAGTGCACAGCAATGTCCTTGAAGAGGCAAAGGTTTAATGTGCACATGGAGTCTCTGGTGTCTCTTATCTGATACAAATTTGGTAATCAGATGCAATACGGGAATTGATCTTAATTAGATTTTTTTTTCGTTTTTGTTTTTTGTTTTACTTGAGTCCAAACAATCTTTGAAGTCAAATTAATCTATCTCTTTCTTTCTCTCTCTCTCTGTCTCTCTCTTACTATATATATATACAGTACTGTGCAAAAGTTTTAGGCAGGTGTGAAAAAATGCTGTAAAGTAGGAATAATAGAAGTAAGATTATATTTATCAATTAACTAAATGCAAAGTGAGTGAACAGAAGAAAAATCTACATCAAATCCATATTTGGTGTGACCACCCTTTGCCTTCAAAACAGCATCAATTCTTCTAGGTACACTTGCACACAGATTTTGAAGGAACTTAGCAGGTAGGTTGGCCCAAACATCTTGGAGAACTAACCACAGTTCTTCTGTGGATTTAGGCAGCCTCAGTTGCTTCTCTCTCTTCATGTAATCCAGAGCACCTGCTGCCATTTTTCTGCTCCCCAGTCCCTGTGTTTTCGTGCATTGTTGAGTCGCTTGGCCTTGTTGCCACGTCGGAGGAATGGCTTTTTGGGCGCAAGTCTTCCATGAAGGCCACTTCTGACCAGACTTCTCTGCTGGACATCTTCTGATTGTGAAGGGAAGTAAGCATGATGTGTCTTTCATCTGATGCAGTAAGTTTCCTTGGCCGACCACTGTGTCTACGGTCCTCAACGTTGCCTGTTTCTTTGTGCTTTGTGCAAATATGGATTTGATTTAGATTTTTCTTCTGTTCACTCACTTTGCATTTAGTTAATTGATAAATTATAATCTATTAACATGTCTATTTTTGAAAGCATTCTTACTTTACAGCATTTTTTCACACCTGCCTAAAACTTTTGCACAGTACTGTATTTATATCATTACCATCAGCACCAGCCCATATTGATCCACTGCTGGATGAAGGCCTCCCCAAATTGTCTCCACTGGCTTCAATCTACAGCTTCTCTTTTCCGTGTCACGCCTGCAGAGTTTATGATTTCATCTTCCCCCTCTCATGTGGTCGTCTTCCAGGTATTTTGTCATCTCTTTCAATGATGTCACATACACTGCTCAAAAAAATTAAGGGAACACTTAAATCACACATCAGATCTCGATGAACGAAATATATTAAAGATCAAAATCTTTAATGTCCATTGTTTAATTCCTGGAGAACAACATGATCAACGGTCAATGGAAACCAAAATCACCAACCGATTGAGGGCTGGATTTAAACTCAAATCAAAGTAAACAATTGAAATCACAGGCTGTTCCAACTTGTGTGAATTTCATCACAGCAACTCATAATGTGACTCAGTAGTGTGTATGGCCCCCACGTGCCTATTTGCACTCCCGACAACATCTGGGCATGCTCCTGATGAGACGGCGGATGGTGTCCTGGGGGATCTCCTCCCAGACCTGGATCAGGGCATCAGTGAGCTCCTGGACAGTCTGTGGTGTTACTTGGCGGCGTCGGATGCACTGATACATAACGTCCCAAAGGTTCTCAGTTGGATTCAGGTCTAGGGAATGCGAGGGCCAGTCAATGGCATTAATACCTTCGTCATCCAGGAACTGCCTACACACTCTGGTGTAGCGTTATGGGGGTGTATTTTGATAAGAGCATTTTAGCTCTGAGCTGAAGCACTGATCTAAAGAAGACCTCTCCCCCCATCAGCATGTGAACTGGTTTACATCAAAGTGGCAGTCTTGGGAGGATGGCACCGAGAATGGGCCAAATAGCTTGGAATCCCTGCTGTGAGATGTCTGGGGAAGGGGGCCTGTAGGTAATAAAAACTCTTTGAAATGGACGAGAGCCGAAATCCCGACACAGAGCTACGAACCCGGGTCAACCAGCATTTCCAAAACATGGCATGGATTGACATCAGTCATAAATCAAGCCCCCCTCCAATAGGACACTGGGGGCTGAAACCGAAATCCAATCTCACAAACTCAAGAACCAATCATCTATTGATCTGACAGGCGTATAAAGGGTAGCGCACGACATCTCTCTTTCTCTCTCTCACCTGAACCAGTAACCCGCTGCCACAGCTCAACCTGTAGCTCTGTTGCCCAAACCGGAATCAGAAACCAACCAAGTCTCTGCCGGCAACAGAAGAGTTAAACTGGGAGAAGGAGATTGAGCCGTACGAAGAATTCTTTTAAAGGACTTTATTAAATAAAGAACTTTACAGACTGCGCATGCCCGCCTGTGCCCACCTGATCAGTGGAGTTTTACAGCTGGACAATTGACTAAGTCGACTGTATACGAAAGTGTCAGTCATTTAAATAGCTATTGAGTCTTAAGAAACTCGACCCTTGGAACCAAACAGGGCCCTGCTTTCCTCAAAGACTTTGTCTTCAAATAAGTACGGTGAGAGAGCCTGCTTACAAAGAAGATTTTGTGCACACCCTTGGAGCCTTCAAACCAGTGGAAAATCTGTTTGGAAAAGACTCTACATTCGCGAAACCCCAACTTCCAGGTGCATCGACTGAGTGGAAGTTCTTGGACAAAGCCGAACCGGACTGCCTTTGTTCCAAACCACACGGACCTCGTGCCGTGTGCTGTTATCTGAGCCCGAAGCCAGATAGACATTAGATTATTGGTGGCCCTGCCTATCCTTAATCATTGAATAATAATCAGTTAAGCGAAATTGTGGTAACAAGTAATGATAGGATCTTTCTCGGCAACGTAAATGAGACTGATATATATATATATATAACGAGAAGTTACCTGACATAAATACTAACCTGAATAGTTATTTGATGTCCGACTAACAATACTAAGGAGAGACTCACCTTCGTCTTACAATGTGTTTATAATTTTTTTTGTTTAACGATTTGTGTGATATCATATGCAACCCATGGTCTTTGATTTGGTTACGGAAGTTATTTGTCTTTGATTTGTTGATCTAGAGTTGAATTTTTATTAGTTTTTCCCTTTTGTATAATTAATGTAGTGCTACATTTAGTCTTTGTTTTTAATAAATTTGACAATTTATATCTTTGGAATTGGTGTCTGTGTCCATTTATTACGGAAATTGAGTTCTACACGATTCCAGGATTCGTGATACTGTAAATTCACTTCTTTAATTGAAATTTATAAGTGTACCTTACGCTACACTGGCCACCTGAGGCCGGGCATTGTCCTGCACCAGGAGGAACCCAGGGCCCACTGCACCAGCGTAAGGTCTGACGATGGGTCTGGGGATTTCATCCTGGTACCTAACAGCAGTCAGGGTACTGTTGGCTAGCATGTGGAGGTCTGTGTGACCCTCCGAGGATATGCCTCCCAGACCATCACTGACCCACCGCCAAACCGGTCATGCTGGATGATGTTGCAGGCAGCATAACATTCACCACGGCGTCTCCAGACTCTTTCACATCTGTCACATGTGCTCAGTGTGAACCTGCTCTCATCTGTGAAGACAACGGGGCACCAATGGCGGACCTGCCAATTCTGGTGTTCTCTGGTGAATGCCAGTCAAGGTGCACGGTGCTGGGCTGTGAGCACAGGTCCCACTAGAGGATGTCGGGCCCTCATGCCACCCTCATGGAGTCTGACAGTTTGGTCAGAAACATGCACACCAGTAGCCTGCTGGAGGTCATTTTGTAGGGCTCTGGCAGTGCTCCTCTTGTTCCTCCTCATACAAAGGAGCAGATACCAGTCCTGTTGCTAGGTTGATGCCCTTCTATGGCCCTATCCAGCTCTCCTCATGTAACAGCCCGTCTCTTGGTATCTCCTCCATGCTCTTGAGACTGTACTGGGAGACACAGCAAACCTTCTTGCGATGGGCCATCCTGGAGGAGCTGGACTACCTGTGCAACCTGAATGGGCTGCAGGTACCGCCTCATGCTACCAGTAGTGACAAGGACACTAGCAAAATGCAAAACTAGAGAAGAATCAGTCAGGAAGGATAAGGAGAGAGCAATTGTCTGTGGCCACCACCTGCAAAACCATTCCCTTTTTGGGGGTTGTCTTGCCGTTGCCTCTCCAGTGCACCTGTTGTCACTTTCATTTGCACCAAAACAGGTGACATTGATTCACAATCACTTGGGCTTCCTAACTGGACAGATTGATACCCCTGAAGTTTAACTGACTTGGTGTTATACTGTGATGATTACGTGTTCACTTAATTTTTTGGGGCAGTGTATTTGTGTTTGTTCTCAGATCCATTGATTTCTATTTATATCTCTTCTTGTTATTCCAAGCATACATCTTTCCATGCTTCTGTCTGTTGTGACATGTTTGTGTTTAGTGACCAGGTTTCAGAGCCATAAGTAATGTGCATTGATCAAATAAATTTTTCTTCAGACAAGTGGGAAGATTTCCTTTCAACAGCATGCTGTTTCTTCCCAATCCACTCCACCCCATTTTTAATCTTCTTTTGATTATTTCCATAATATCTCTAACTGCACTGATTCATTCTCCAAGGTATATATACTGTATATATAATTAAACAATGAATGACTATGATTTGTATTTAGGCAATAATTAATAATTAATAATTGGCCTAGGTGCCAAACAGACTCCAAACATGTGATGTTATGTTGACGTTGTGTTTGACACACGTATCTCCACATTATCAATCTGTGGAGGGTGGGTGGGCAAAGGTTGGAGAGTGGGCAAAGGTTGACTGGGCCCCCAATTGACTCAGAAGCTTGTCTGACTGTTGAGCACATTGATTTAAATTGTATCTGCCCCTCTATGAGAAGCAGTAGCACAGATGTGTTAGTTAATCCACAGCACGCTGTCATTTTCTTGGTTTAAAATGAGCCACAGCACGTATGCTCTCTTCTGATGCAACTTCTTAGGACACAAGGTCTGCAATTAGGTGTTAATTGCTTAAAAGTCCCAAAATATGACATTTTATATTTAAATGGTCTCATTAGAGTGAAGCTAATGAAGTCTGGTGGACATGCATGCTTAATTTTTCACTGCGCTCATTAGTGTAACTTTGACTAATTACAGGGGTACTGGCAAGGAGTGCATACAAATAAGACCAACCTCGAAAAAATAAATAAATACATACATAAATAAAAAAAATAAGAATAAAAGAAAAATGCCATGGTATCCTTGGAAATCACACTTTTAAATGACAGCGGGATTTGTTTTCTCCAGCAACAGAGCAACAGAAAACTGTAATATTGCAATAAATGATAAAGACTATGAAGATTTGGCTAACAGGGGTGCCTCATAGTTTTAAATTAAGCATTTCAGCATTGCATACGGATTCTCTTTCATGCCATAATCTCAGGCATAAATTGGCAGCGATGGAGCCACCTACTGCCCTTAACAAGTCCAGCATAACACGAATTCAAATTGATTCTGGTGTAAATAATTGAACAGCTGAGAGCACATGATTATCTTAAAAAAAAAGACAGGGTGCAGAGGAGGGATAAAATACATCCCATGCAAGAAATAAATACAAATAAAATAAAGTGGGCCATTGGATACAGTGCTGTGCGTTACTGCAATGGGCATAATGAAATTGCACTGGCACTCTGAGAATTAAATCCCATTTCCACAGAGTAAGATTAATATCCATTGCAGCACGTGGCTAGGCAGCATAATCTGAAAAGCCAGACAAGTTCACACAAATGGTACGGTGTTCTCTGGACTGCTTCCACACTGCGAGATTTAGAGATCACACGGAAACAGCCAGACCGCGTAAACTCTGAAGTTCACAGCGTATTACTCAACTGTCGCTCAAAAGCTGGTCGCCACCGGCCGGTGTGTTGAGCAACTTGACCCTTGATTTTTGAAGAGCATCTCAGAGTGATCCCTGTGGTCTTGAGTGTCCACCTCCAGTCTGTTGAAAGGGAAGGGGGGGATGAGTGTAAGTAACACAAGGTGTGAGCTTTCATTAGAGTAGTAGTTCTCAACCCTGGTCCTGGACAACCCACTACTCTGCTAGTTTGTGTTCCAACCGAGCTCTCAATTACTTAATTGAACTAATCATTTCCTGAATTAATTTTGTAAACAGTAGAGGTTTTAAGTGAAGTATAAAATTGTATAAGGAACTTATCTTATCAAGGAGACAACATTTTATTAGTTACACAATTAAAAAAGTCAAATTATTACTTGAATTAAGAGTACAATTAAGTAATTTAGAGCTCAGGCTGCTCTAGGACCACTGCTTTAGAGGACCCAGCAGAGACACGCAGGAGAATACAGCATTCAGCCTCAATGTGACAAACTTTCATGCGCTGCGCTGAAGGAAGACAGATCTAGTATCGGTCTGATCGAAACAGAGAAAAGAATCAGATATTCTTTCCCTTGGTACAGAGCCTTGTACAGGAACGGGCACAGAGTTTCGCAGCTGAAGTGGCAGGGGTCAAATTAACAGGACGGCAGAGAGCACACCACGGTTTGCTTCAAAATAAAATGCAAATTAACCTTTTGAACTCCTGATTGATAAATTATGGATATCAGCACAGAGTAAGTCTGCCTGCATCCAAGTGATCTTGCACAGCCGCTCAGCGAGGGGGAAATGCTGCCTCCTCAGACCCCTGATGCTGATCCCTTGAGGGAAGTTGTAAGACATGCAAAGAGAGATGGGAAGGGGGGGGGAGTGGTAATTAAAACCACAATGTGTGGAGCAACCCTGGGAAACCACAGTCTTGCAATCTGTCTGCAATCTGTGCAAGGATGAAAAAACGTAATCAAAGTAAACACCAGCCGCATCACTATTTCATAACGAGAGATGAACTGGGCACGAGAGTACAGGAGCTGGCGCAGTTTTGAGGTGAGGGTGATGAGAAGAAGGGAGAGCAGATTGTTCCAGATGAGAGAGACTTAAAAAGGCATTGAAGTCAAACGGGCAGATTTAGCAGCAAGTTTGTTTTCTCTCTCTCTGTGCTGTACTGCATTAACCATCCTCACCTTTTCACCACAATAACATCAATTCTAAAAGGAAAAGGATTTATTATGTGTCTCAGACAGAACTGTCACACCGCTGAGTTCTTCTGCGTTTTCAAGCTTCTTGCAAGGCGGTGCCGTATGTTTGTTAGGCTGTTGGTCGTTTTTTCACCCTATCTTGTAATGCACAGCACATTGTTGACTGTCTTTTCACTCAGGACAGGGTTTTTATATGAGATTGTGTGCTGAGTAAATACAGAGACAGTCGTGGGTACGATGTGAGCGGGCATTAGAGGAGAATTTGCTCAAGTCTTTCAGAAGCCATTCATTGAAATCTCTTCATCAGCTGCAAAATGACAGGCCTGCTGGAGCTAGCCCAATAAAAAGGCCTCAGAATATATCTTGGCTGTATTTATTAGGTGAAAGCAAATAGGATGGCTTGCAGGGAATATAAAATAGATGTGTGAAATACTACCTGGCTCTGATGGAGAAAAATGCCTCTTATTTTTTTTTTCTCTGTCCGCCAACAAATATTATCAGTCAGACACTGCTAGCAAAGGTCACTGTTGGGTCAGCTCTATCAGGACATACTAGCGGCTACTTCATCTTTGCCAAGATGTAATATGACCCTCAGAAAGGTTTGGGAATGGCTTGTGCCACCTAAGAGTCCCTCTAATAAACCCAAAGCAGAGCACACAGTGACAGCAGCAGCAGCAATGTGAATTCATGCACTGTGCCCTCAATACATAGACACACGCGTGAACCCAATTATGCTTCAAAATAATCCTCATTCTGCATGATTAGTAACAAATAGAGGTCATCTGCGTGCAGATTAGAAGCACAACCGCCCATGTAGAGTCTGTCAAGCGACAAATCAGGGAAATTAGGTTCCATGTCACTAGACATAGACTGCCTTGGTCTGGCAAATTAAATTTTTTTTTGGCGTATACACACACTCACACACATGCCCAAATGTATATGTGTGTATGTGTGTCTCTGTGTACTGTACTGTGTACTGTAATACTCACTTGAATATTGTTGTATACTGTATGTTAGAAAAACAAAATGAACATCCCATTTTGGAATGTAAATATTTGAAAGGAGAGGAATCTCCTTTCACACGATTGAGCTCAAAGATATGAATAAATATTAAAGACTTCTTGAAGATGCTATGCCAGATCCTTGTAAGAATTCACAATGATAGTTTAATTTTTGTTGGTGGATAATCAGGCAGGATATATGTGTAATTGTTGTGTGTGTGATTGTGTGCATGTGTGTGTGTGAGAGAGAGAGCAGGGTATTCCTCTTGCCCATTTGTGAATCAATTTTTCAGTTGGAGGAACACAGTATTTGTATTCAGTGCTGGCTTTATTTATTTATCAATTTTTACTTCAGAATTCGATTTGAAATTGCACACAGTTGCTAATCTTTGCAGAGAACTGTATACGAGAAATGAACTGCACTTAATCAACTTCTTCTCCACAGGGAAATAAGCTTTCTTTCTTTGCAGGACTGTTAGCTGTGTGTCCATTCACATCCCACTCGGATTGTCCCCTGTCCCTCTCCCCATTGACTCAATGTTAGGAAGCATGCTGGGCCAATCAGGTGGCCAACATTCATCGATGTGTCATTCAAAATTAATGAATGTTGAAATGGTGGCTCAAGCTTTTTGTTTTGTGTCTCTTTAGACTGTAAAATAATTGACATTTTAAACGGGACAATGGCATTGTACCCACATGCACCATTTTCTCAAATGTCAGGTCAATGTGGCAGTGGCTCATTGATACCTTTTCATAGGGAATGTCAGAATCCAATTCAAAAGAGAATCACTAGCAGTGATGTGTGAGGTTCTGAAGTTTAGAGTTCATCTACATAGGTAATACCTTTGCTTTGAAAATTGTGCCATTGATGTTGTTCAGAAAGTGGTTGATGACCTAATCTATTCATTCACAACTATAGCACAGCTTCACTGGTCAACATAAGCTGGTAGTGTTGGCCTATAGAGATGAGCTCCTGGTCTACCAAACCCATCTCATGCCCTGGAGCAGCACTGATGTTCCCTAGAGGTTGCCCAGTCTGACTAGGACAGGAATGGCTTTGAATATGAGAGCCAATTAGATGAGTGGTGAAGCTTTTGGTATTCTGTAACTACAAGAGCAAGTTCCCAGAACACCTTTCTTATCTGCCAGCTTCCTTTGGTGTTCAACTTTCACTTCTCAGTATGCCTGACACCATAATTAGTAGAAGGCATAATCTAAACTGCCGACAAGATGAAGCCCAAAGCAGCCTACTTGAAATATGATTTTTAACACAAGGCAGAGCAGCAGGCTCAACACAATTCCTCCAATTTTGCAAGAGAATGCATTAATCCTACGCAATTATCATCACAGTGAAAGCCGGATGAATGCTGTCCCAGCCTTGATGAAGCCTTTAGCAATAATGACAGGTTTGAAGCAGCTCTTTTGTTGATTTTGCTTAACCAGAGGTAACGAGCTGAAGTGGAAGTACACTATTTAGAATAACAAAAAAAAATCGAAGTAAATAAATAATAAATAAAAGACTGAAAGTGTTCCGCCAAATAGAAATTGATCGTGCTCAGCTTCCAGGACAATTTGGTAAACGTTTGGCGTCATAATGAAAAGAAATAAGAAATAAGTAATAAAGAAATAAGAAAAACAAGGACTAAAAATATATACAAAAAAGTCATAATCAAATGCACAAACATGTCTCCACTCCCATACATATATATTTAAATTCACAGCTGTATTATTCAAGAGGGAGGCTCTTCCTTGCCTGATCTTCATACGGCGTTAATGTTGCGGACATGTGAATTCCAACTGGGACCCATTTCTCCTCTGTCACTGGATCTCCCCAAGAACTGACCTCATTAGATGCACTTAACATCCATCGTTCCCATCAACACCCCCCTGCGATTCCTCCGTCCTCTGGAGATGAATGCATGCTGAATGCAATGCGTGCCAATCTCCTGCATGGCCTTAGACATGCCAAGTGCAGTGTAGCTCTCCACAGTCAACACCGGCACACATAGCACAGACACCTTCACACTGCCATCCTGAAGCCCTGATTAATGTCAGGCACTGTGGTTCTCCCGGGATAAACAAGCTGTGAGCTGAACAGAATACACACTGAACAAAAAAACGGACTATTCCTGTCACTATGGGAGGATTCAAAGTGTGCAGACCCACCAAAACCATGGCAAACAGGTTTTATGACATAAATTATAGGCCCGATACCCCAGTCGATGATTCCTTAACCTAAAAACTAGTAGTTTGATTGCACATCAGTAAACCTTAACCTTTCAGTTCAAGTCCAATTATAAACACTTACTATTGGATACCTTGTGCAAGACTTGCTGAGTTATCTGCATACTTTTCCATTGAGCATCCTGATTGAGTTCTCTGCAACATCGCTGCTCTCAAAGATTGTGGTTATGGGTTCGACTGGAACGTGCTTTGAGATCCTTAGTTGTAATTGGAAAGCTTGATTCCCTCTCTAAGGCTGTTGTTAATCTGGAAACAATATGGGCATCATTCAGAGGTTTAGCCAGGATCAGCCTCAGACTTTGGCCCAGACCTTCACTCCCCTGGAAGACAAGGGTGACAAGTCCTTTATCAGACAAGACTATGCTGTCAGTGAAATCACAGCTGTCAGCACACAACAGGTGAGAAGACACTCGATTGAGCTGGGTCTGGTATCAATTTATTTGAGCGGCAAGCAGCCCTAAGGTGTTGGCTTTTCATTATTGCTGCAATTCTGTCCTGCGTGATGACAAGGTGATGAGGCCTCAGTGTTAAAAGTGTTGGCTATGGTTAACCCTTCCGCTCCAGCCCAAGAAGTGCTGGAGACAGTGGGAGACAATTGAAGCATTAACAGAAGCAAGCATGTGGCCAGACAATGAGAGGATAACTGTGGTAGTTAATGTTGCATAGTTACGGTGGCTTAATTGAAGAAAAATAAGACCATAGCAACCAGGTCATCAACGCCTACATCTTTTGCAGGGATACTGAACTATCGCAGAGGGTTACCAACCTCCTTACTTTCCAATCTTCTTCATAAGAATATAAGAAATGTTACAAATGCTAGGAGGCCATACAGTCCTGCTTGTTGCATTGCTGTGTCTGTTAAGAATCACAGAATATGGTCCCGTCATTTCTTGCAGGATTTAATTGGCTTCCATAACATGGCTAAGTGGCTTACTCAAGACTTCCCCCAAGACTGCTCTCCGCTAATTTCCATCAGTGACCCTGGGTGCTCGTTTCCATTGTTCAGCTCGTTCAGTTATTTAGTCCGCTGGGTTGGCTTTGTCAATACCTTTCAGGACTTGAAACACTTGATTAAAATCTCCAGAAGGCAACTGTAATGTGTTTTGCCCACGAAACTTTAAAATACATGATCACGGAATAAACAGAAGAGAGTCATATTTATTGTGCATATTCACTGTATGATTGGCAAGAAGAGTTGGCCCACAGAGCAAATGTTTTTGTTTTTTTTAACCACATTTTATTTAATACTCTTTAGTGAATCTGATAATATTATATTGCTACAGTTACAACAGTATTCAAACTGAAAACGAGAGTCAAGTCATTTTTATCTACCTAGTACATTACATTTAGTGCACTAATTACATATTTCATGCTGATTCCGTATCCAATTATGATGTACCTGAGTCATAATCCATTATTTATGTTGATCTTTATTGGCAAAATGAGCCCTTTCTATTTCTGCCCGATAACTCTGGCAGCACTTGAAAACATCTATTTCTCAGAGTAATTTCACGCGACGCCATGAACAACAGAAACAAATCGCAGTGATAATTGTTCCGATGTTGCAGTTGGTATTTGCAGTCATCTCTGGCATAAGTGGCTTGACACAGTACGGGGCTGCTGCGGTATTATTTATGGGACTGAAAGGTCAGGTCAATAACAGCCTTTGATGAAATGAGCGTGTGAGAAGAGAGAAGGGATTCAAATTTGAATACTTTATTGAGTCAACTTGGTGGCCCAGGAGTAGGAGTATTTTGTTTAGTATAGAAAGGCTCAAATCCCAACTATGTCCTTCAAAAACTGGGCCTACTGCTTTGGGCTGGGCGGTATACCGTAAAAAACTATATACCGGTATTCCACGGTAATTATGGACTGGTTTGGACTTTTGCTATACCTTCATTTTGGTATTTTTAAAGTTTTCTGTGCTAAATTGCATAATTTACTTATTACTGTGTCATTCAACCATATCATTCAGATACCAATAAATGTGGTCGCGTTCGCATATCTCACAACCTGCTGCTCCAGCTGCTTGTGGCTGCACTGTCTTACACCACAAGCATCTGTTCACAGAACGCTGGTTGAATTCATGTAGCACAGATTTCAACAGATCTGAGCAGATCTGCACAGCTCCACCTATGGGATCGCGACCGTTTATCTTCACAAACCCAACAGAAATCGATGTAATTGGATGACTTAATTTTTTATGATTTTTATTTTATTTTAGTTTAAGTTACAACTTTGTGCATCATAGATTTACATTATATTTGTTTAAATAATTAATGTAATTATTTAATAAAGCATTGACAATGCTAAAGCGTCGATCTCGATTTATGGTGCTGACAGCTTCATTGTGTAATGATAAGTTGACATTGGGCTCTGCTAACAAGGGCAGCAGCATGTCCCTCTTGATTTTTGCATTGTCTCTTTTGTCTCACAGCCACAGCTCGCCTCCCACAGCAACTTCTTAGACCCAGTTCTGAACAGATTTCTGTGGGTGGGGCTTAGTGATGTCAAGCAGAAACACTCCAAGAACACGCATCTCTGAATTTCTATGCAGAACTGAGCTTCACGAACACGACCCTTGTTTTGGAAATGCCATGTGTATTGCGTGTTGATGTAAACAAAAAACGTTGATAGTGTGGACATGGTTTGGTTTCAAGACAACTGACACAGAACAGTGAAACATAATTTGCAAGTGTATTTGTAATTGGCACAGTGTTGAATAAATGTTCAACAAGTAGTACTACTTTAGTCAACATCAGTAGTGTCCTATTATTTACGAACAGGATAAAATGGTCATTAAAACCACTTTATTGTGTTTACATTATATGGTCAAGAAATAGCCTACATATTTTTGTTGTAAAAATAATAAATAAAAAAAATTAAAAAAAACATCATACTATAAACAATTTGGAAAATACCATGATATGATATTTTGGCCATATCGCCCAGCATTACTACTGCTTATTTGCTGGGTGCAAATATGGAAGAGGAACAATGATGCTGGTGGCTGTCAGGGTCTGTGGTAGGTCTTTTCATTCCTCCTTGACAATATAAAATATCCCTTGCTTTGGCATTTGGCTGCTATTGGACTGTAGACATGCAAGCCTGCAGATACCTAATACCAACAGATTAACTATTGTATGAGTGGTGTGTGTGTGTGTATACGTAGATATATAATAAATGTATGTTTATTAATTCCCTGGTAGAATTGATTAGACTCTTACAGGACAGAAAGGGGTAATTAATGTTAAAACAAAATGACAATATCGGTTCCTCTAACCAAGAGAGTTTTCTCCAGAGTGACATTTGTTAAATGCCACCCCTCCATGAAAGATCAGAGCGACAGAAACGCAGGCAGGAGCCAATCAATGTCTCAGCTTTCAGCCATTGCCCAACAACTCACAATTACCCAGAGACTAATTGCCTTGATTGCTGCTCGTTATTTGAACACATCATTTATTCCTCCTGACACAGCGAGAGAAATAAGGTCGCCTTTCATCAAATCTCACAGCCCCGAGTGCATTCAATTCCTAAGAGGTGTCTCCAGTATGAGGTATTAATTAAAAATTGTTCAGCCCCTCCATTGGATAGGAGAGAGGGCCATAGCTGCTGCATCACGAATCATAAAACATTTTCTCTCCTCAACTATCTGCCTACAAACAGCTCTTTATTTTCCACTATATTGTCGGCAACCAGTCTGACCGTACCATTCCTTTCTCCTTGTTTGTTTGTTTGTGTTCTCTCTTCTTGAATACACTGATCAGCCATAACATTATGACCACCTGCCTAATATTGTGTAGGTCCCACTTTTGCTGCCAAAACAGCCCTGACCCGTCGAGGCATGGACTCCACTAGACCTCTGAAGGTGTGCTGTGGTATCTGGCACCAAGATGTTAGCAGCAGATCCTTTAAATCCTGTAAGTTGCCAGGTGGGGCCTCCATGGATCGGACTTGTTTGTCCAGCACATCCCACAGATGCTCGATTGGATTGAGATCTGGGGAATTTGGAGGCCAAGTCAATACCTTGAACTCGTGATTCATCAGACCAGGCCACCTCCTTCCATTGCTCCATGGTCCAGTTCTGATGCTAATGTGCCCATTGTAGGTGCTTTCGGCAGTGGACAGGGGTCAGCATGGGCACCCTGACTGGTCTGTGGCTACGCAGCCCCATACGCAACAAACTGCGATGCACTGTGTGTTCTGACACCTTTCTATCAGAACCAGCATTCACTTTTTTAGCAATTTGAGCTACAGTAGCTCGTCTGTTGGATCGGACCCACCCACTGACAGGTGCAATGATAACGAGATTATCAGTGTTATTCACTTCAACTGTCAGTGGTCATAATGTTATGGCTGATCGGTGTACATTGGAAAGTTAAAGCATGCCTCTGGGCATTTAAGTAAAATTTATAAATAAGTAAAACTACATGTATTAAATTAATGATAGAGCTCTAAGGATTTCTAGCAGTGTTCAGCACAATTGAAGAGCGTTGGATATCAAACCTTTGTGTGGAGTATAATGAATGGAAGTGAAAACAGTCCAGAAATGTGTGTTATTCTCATAATTGTTTTGTGTGACACAGAGACCTGGATTTTGGGTGACAGAAGGATACATTTATGATCTGTTAAAATATTTTCAGGACTGTTCACAGCTAAATGTTGCACATGACCTAAAGCAAAAGCACACAAGTCCTTGAACTCTCAATACATTAACAGTTGTCAGATGTTTTGCTGAAGTTTCTCCTTCACTCCTCGGCTCACAGTTATGGGACTGTGTTGCCGTCTCTTGCATGACTGTCAGGCTAGCAGGTCTTTTCAGGGCTTAGATGCCAATGAAGGAGAAAGGGTAAGGCTTTTCTGTCCATAGCCTCTGGGATCATATGCCACATTATATTTTGTGCCAAGACTGTGCTCAATGTGTGTCTTAGGGCTCATCTGCTTGACAGAACTCCCTTTAAGCAATGCAATCTTTTGCTACTTAGTTGTCTCCTTTCTATATTAAGCACCTAAGTACTAATTCATGGAAATCATGAATACCTAAATGAATGAAGTGCCAGTTTCTCGATTGCCAGTAAAGTCTTCCCATCTTTGGATGGTCTGCGGGCTTTAAGCAAAGCCAAGTCTGACACTGTTGCATGAATAGGAGAAGACAGTTGGATTTTTACAACACCAAACAAAGTGAGACAGCCAATGGTACTGTGCCATATTGACTATAATGGTCCCTGTTAACAAAGCATCAACTGCTGATTTATTTAAGTCATGCTTCTCAAGGTCATGCCAAATTTATTTTACAGCATTACATACTTGTTAAGTTGTTTCTGCTGGGATTTTAAATAAAGCAGACAGCAGTCTGGGTCAACTGAAAAAAAGATCCAATATAAAAATAATATATTAATAATCATGATAAAAGTCATAATGCAAAAGGGGAAAAACAGGTTAAAAGGTTCCCTGAAAATTTGTCGTTCAGTATTCTTGTAAGGTCTTCATTTCATAGTGAATTTTTAGAGAAGGGTTCATGCCTTGAGACTATTAAGAAGGTGACATGGTTACCAAAATCGAGGGAAATGGGAAATAATGTTAAATTGGTCTGGTGGAGTCACTAAATTACTTGAGAAAACTAGTGAAGGTATTGTCAATAGTGTTGAGGACCTATGATGCTTGCCCTACCACTTTGGATGCCCCTTGCATTTGTTTCTCAACTCAAATAGTAATTCATTAATTCAAAAGTCTGTTATTGTTTTCAGTTCCTGAACAATAGGGCAGGTTTCAAGACTTGGCCACCACTGTTTTCATGCCATACGTTGGATGGCTATGTTCAGATGGATCAAAGAGCTGGCAAGGGCAACAGTGTGCATCTTCACAAGGACATACACCAAAACAAACAGAACAAGCTTCCTGAAGCCCTCCTGCAGGGAAACAAGATCAAAGAACAGAACTGACCTCTGTTGCAAGAAGCTCAATAGTTTCTGTCAATCAGCCACTTTACTTTATTGCTTGCAGGGTCCCATCTGTTGCTCATCATAAGAAAGGAAAAAAAAGAGAGAACATCAGCCATATTTCCTCCTCTTTGTTTGCTTGCTTGCTTGTTATTTGGTTTGTTTGACGCTCTGATTCAGAGAGGTTGCGAGAGATGCACGTTGCTCCACAGCAGGATAAGGTTCTACTGATCAAGAGACTCACATCAAGCCTGGCTTTTGAAAACCATAAGCAGCTCATTCTCCACAGCATCGGCTTGGCAGTGCATCACTTCTGTGTCGCAGGAAACAAACCCAATGTAGCACTGCCTCTGAAATTGAGCTGGTCTTTCTTCTCAGGAACTCCAAAGGTGCTAAGAGCTGCAGTAATTTCTCCAGTTAGGATCCCATTGGTTTTGTGAGAAGAGCCAAGCCTGGAGAGATTAACTGGAGTTGTGGGGAAGTTTATTGAGGGAGACAAGTAAGTGTAGGAATGGTCTTTCAGGTACCTTTGATTTTTTCTGCATAAATTACTTGAGTAACAGCCACATTTTGGTCTAGCACTTACATTTAGAGTGGGGGGAAATGCGTTTTTTGAAAAAAGCAAATGGTAAAAGCTTTTGTACAAAGGGCAAAGTCTTAATGAAGCATGTTGAATGTGTTCTGCACGAAAGGTCAAGGACAGACTGGGAGAGCAAGTAAAAACATTTACTAGCATGATAAAGCAGGCAGGACTGTGGTCACGAGAAAGCACACATCACTGGTGTCTGTCTTTGTCCACCCACTACAGCAAGTTCCAGAGTGAGTTACAGAAGAACAAAGTCTCTCATAAACACAGAGAGTGCCTGGTTTCACATTTGTACAGGTTTAGAAAGCTTAAAAAAAATAAAAACTGACAAAGAAAAAAAGACTAACGGCTTGTTCCTGTTCCTGTTATCACAGCGCTGGGCACAGTTCTTGGAGAACGTGACATCGTGTTTGATGAATATTCCATTACCTTCATTACAACAACACTGCCACGCACATCAAGATAATTGATCAAATTATGCCAGAAATACACATCCCTCAGGCACTGGTGTGGACAGATATGCCAGGCTCTGCGGATATGTAAAATACCTTTTAATAAGATGTGAAATATCCAAAAAATGTACAAATTTTAAATTATAATCAGAGCCCCCCAAAAAAGAGAATAAATAAAATGCTATCTGCTCTCTGCTTAAATCCCTGGGCTGATGTGTTGCCTTTTTATGCATTCATTGACTTTAAACCTCAACCGAGGGCGTCTGCGGTTTCTACTGTTCTCTCCCAGGTTCTTGGAAGGATCTATTGCTTTGAGAGATTCTAATTTAGATAAGCTTTGACCCATGAGTTACACTTTTTAATCAGCATGGTTCTGGACCTAACTGGAATAATTAATCACAGCAGCGGGGTGACTAATCAGGTCATATCTCTTTTCTGTGGAAAATAATATAAAAGGGAAGAAAATAAAATAGATTGCACAGGTAAACCTTGTAAAAATGTGTTTTGTTGAACCTTTGAAACTCATCACACTTGCCAGTGATCTTACCTTTAGAAATATACCTGTTCACAGACATTGCTAAAGCATCCTGCAGTGACACTACAGTAACAAATATACTGAATACAAAAGAAAAAAGAACAAAAGACAACTGGGTACAATGTATTTCGGCTGGTGCTTGGATAAATACTGTGCAGGTGTTCCTCCATCATGTGAGTTTCTAGTGCCATGTACCCCTACCAAGGTTCAAGTCACACCTACTAAAATGTTGTGCGACACAACCCCTCCCTCCCACCAGACCCTTTATAAACTTTAAACCAAAACTAACTTTCATAAGGAAACCTGACCATTTTGTTTTGTTTTGTTGTGTATTCATGTTAGGAATCATTTATTTAATATTTAATATGTATTTCTTTTTCAGTAGACTTGAAATTAGAAAAAACAGCAATGATGGCATTGGCTAGGACTGGGGGTTCAAGCTGCTGTTGGGGCTTAAAATGGGTCAGATAAACTTCTGATGTCATTCAGTGGGTTATAGTGAAAAGTCTCAGCTTTCTGCACTGCAATGCAGCTTCACAATTCAGCACAAACATTTGAAAAATGATTTAGTAATTATGTCAGTTAATTGCTGTAAGTCTATTAACTGAGGATGTGGGTGTTCTTGAATAAATGGAAATCCTGAAAATAGAGATTTTGCTTAGAAGTTTTAATTAGATATACAGATGCAAGGTAAGAATGCGGAACGTAATGTCATGCCAAGACATGTTGAAACAAAGTGATTTAGACTGGCGATTTGTTATTTTGTATCTCATAGTTTTCTGCTGTTGCTCACTACACAGGGGGCCATTTCCATGAAACACAATGGGGTTTGTTATTCTGCTTTGGTCAATAACTCACACCTGTGGATTAACACTAACTTCAGACGTATCACCGCCATACATGCTTAAATTAAAGGTTCATAAATAATGACTGAACATTATGTCTCACATGAAGGGTTAGTTCTTTCTTTAATTTTTATATTAATACATAATTTGTTGCTCTTACTGAAACATCTGTATGTGTCTATTTTTAACCCTTTGGTTGCTCTATTGTTAGGCTTGTACATGTGAAATATTATTTGTGAAGAAATATGTTTTTGCGATATGCTTCCCAACCACTGAATGCTCCTTGCCCTACCAGTCTGATGTGTGATATATGGATGACATTTGTGCAGATTTGTTGTTACACTCCAAGATATTACTCAGCTTCGTACACAAATACATGAAGTTCACCGCCAAAATGTCCCGGTTCCCGGTAATTATGTATTTTCAAGAAGCTTAAAGGTTCATAGAGACCACACAACCTGATAGTTTTGATCCACATGCAACAAGGCCTGTAGAAGCCATTGACTCACTAGGCCAGCGATCCAGCTGAAAGCTCACTGATCCACCATAACACACCTTCCTGCCCAAGCTGACACTGGTACAACACGTTACTTAGGATCTACGCTTTGCAGCATAGGGGTTAGGCAGGCATAGCTGGGGCTGGTTGACAGCAGACAGAGTTGTGGGCATTGTGCATCCTTCAGCAGATCTGTGTCCAGCAGCCCAGTGTTAATGTCCTGGCTCCCCCGCGAGATCGATTGGAGACAAAGACCGCATCACTCTCCAGCTAAATGCTTGATAATTGTTCGGCGCTGCAGGGGGAATGTTCTCCTTTAGCCGCTAATTATTAATGACATCCCTTGCAGGAAATAGTTAAGCATCTTTCCATTTGCTCATTAACGATAGCATGCATCATTGGAGGCTTATCAATAGCTTCTTCAGCACTCTGCATCAGTGCCAGACAGAGGCTCAATTCTGTGTTGCTTGTAGCTTCCATGATTCACATTTTTTTTTCTGTTTTTGCTCCCCTTGCTGCTGACGTTTTGCCGGGCTGATGCCTCCTCACTCTCACGGTCATAGGACCCAGGGCAGATTTAAAGCCAATGAATCTCTCTCCTGCAGGAATAGAGGAACATCCACCCAGGGTAGCCTTGGGCTATGAATGCAATTGATGCTCTGCCACACTTCATGGCTGGGAAGATGACACTTTGGTCTGGCAGTTCAGGCAAGGCAATTCTTCAAGATTGTTCATAACCCCCAATAATACACATAAAACTGTAGAATCAGAACAATGTAGTGATAATGTAATAATCTGCATAGAATAATGTTCAGTGTGATCACCAACATCTTAAAGAGAAGTGTATTAATCCAATATTTTATTGAACCCAATGTTTTTAATCTCTTACACTCCACACATTTGAAGGAAGTAAATTATTTGGGATCCTTTCCTATGCATGGTGGTAGGTGTTCAATATATCATATATACACTCACCTAAAGGATTATTAGGAACACCTGTTCAATTTCTCATTAATGCAATTATCTAACCAACCAATCACATGGCAGTTGCTTCAATGCATTTAGGGGTGTGGTCCTGGTCAAGACAATCTCCTGAACTCCAAACTGAATGTCTGAATGGAAAAGAAAGGTGATTTAAGCAATTTTGAGCGTGGCATGGTTGTTGGTGCCAGACGGGCCGGTCTGAGTATTTCACAATCTGCTCAGTTACTGGGATTTTCATGCACAACCATTTCTAGGGTTTACAAAGAATGGTGTGAAAAGGGAAAAACATCCAGTATGCGGCAGTCCTGTGGGCGAAAATGCCTTGTTGATGCTAGATGTCAGAGGAGAATGGGCCAACTGATTCAAGCTGATAGAAGAGCAACTTTGACTGAAATAACCACTCGTTACAACCGAGGTATGCAGCAAAGCATTTGTGAAGCCACAACACGTACAACCTTGAGGCGGATGGGCTACAACAGCAGAAGACCCCACCGGGTACCACTCATCTCCACTACAAGTAGGAAAAAGAGGCTACGATTTGCACAAGCTCACCAAAATTGGACAGTTGAAGACTGGAAAAATGTTGCCTGGTCTGATGAGTCTCGATTTCTGTTGAGTCAGAATTTGGCGTAAACAGAATGAGAACATGGATCCATCATGCCTTGTTACCACTGTGCAGGCTGGTGGTGGTGGTGTAATGGTGTGGGGGATGTTTTCTTGGCACACTTTAGGCCCCTTAGTGCCAATTGGTCATCGTTTAAATGTCACGGCCTACCTGAGCATTGTTTCTGACCATGTCCATCCCTTTATGATCACCATGTACCTATCCTCTGATGGCTACTTCCAGCAGGATAATGCACCATGTCACAAAGGTCGAATCATTTCCAATTGGTTTCTTGAACATGACAATGAATTCACTGTACTAAACTGGCCCCCACAGTCACCAGATCTCAACCCAATAGAGCATCTTTGGGATGTGGTGGAACGGGAGCTTCGTGCCCTGGATGTGCATCCCACAAATCTCCATCAACTGCAAGATGCTATCCTATCAATATGGGCCAACATTTCTAAAGAATGCTTTCAGCACCTTGTTGAATCAATGCCACGTAGAATTAAGGCAGTTCTGAAGGCGAAAGGGGGTCAAACACAGTATTAGTATGGTGTTCCTAATAATCCTTTAGGTGAGTGTATTCCAAACAAGCCAATTGACATTATGAACCTCAGCAATTGTCAAGCGCAGTACAAATTTGAATTGAGGAACTGATTTAGCATACTTTATGACCAACAACAAGACTTAGATGCATCACAGTTATGTAATGAAATATTGAGTGATACCATGGAAATTGCAAGAGAATTTGGAGGAACTAGCAATAAAAAGATCTCTCAAGAAACAACAGAAATTATGAAGATAAGGAAAGAAATACCCGAAATCAAACTAATTATATTGCAAAACCATTAGGAAATGGATTACTGAAGATGTAAGAAAGTTTAACAACAACCTAATTAAAGAAACCATTGAAAAGAATGGAAACTTAAATAGCCCAATCATATCATTGCCATAAAAATGATGACGGCACAACAATAAAAAACAGAGATCAGAAGAGGGGAAGAATTCTGCAGAAATCTATGTAGCAGTGATGACAGCAGTAAAGAAGAAAAAGAGGTCTCAAGACACACTGAACTTTGCCCAACCAAATATCATCCAACCAAATCCGAATAAGTCTGGGGGTTAGTGACTTAACCGCAGGGCATGGGATTACACTGTCTCCCTGCCCCGACTGCAGTCAACCCAGATAGCACGGGACGTTGGCCCGACGTCGGCATATGGTTGGCATGGTTGGACAACAGTCGCGGTTGGGGGGGTGATTTATAGCTGACATCAGATTATGGTTGGCATGGTCTGACAGCAGTTTCGGTCGGGGAGATGGATCATGTCCGACTAAATGCCGACAGATGCGATATCAGTGCAACTTGTTTAACTAAATGGACCTATACAACTTTAAAATATCATACCTATGAATAATAATCATAACTATGTTTGATACTGTCAACAATGTTCCAGCTTCATTATTTGAAAGCGCTCACGCGCTCTTCCTCGAGACTAGAAAAGGCGTCTCCTCAGGTGATGTCAGACCGAAGAGCGGCTGGAAGGTAAGTGCACTTCACAACTTATTATTAAAATGTTTAAATGTACCAGGTTGTATGTATGACTGGTTGTTTCCAAAATATCAGTTTTAAAATATCAAATGATAGGCTTTTTATTTTCTGTATCGCGGAATGGTTTAAAGTTAATTTCATTTAGAATATATAGCCAGTTGGTTAAGTCATTATGTAGTGAATGTATTTAAATTGGTAACTAATTTGTCAGAAGTGAAAAACAGAAGTGTTCCATTTCTTCACATTGTAATTTTCTTCAATGAGCCGATTTCATTCCTATATATAGGTGTAGTGTGTGAAGATATCACAAAACAAGTTTTTTTGTTTGTATTATTCCTAAGAAGACACTGAATTAGCCACGAATGTAACTTAATGGCTACAGGACAGAAGGGAACGTATAAGTCATAAATATTTAAAAAGTGCTCAATACTGATAATTAAGTTTACAGTTATAAGAATTAATACGGCTTGTATTTATTGAATGCCTTGTAGTTTACAGTTATTTTTTGTTTTTCTGTTTAGAATTGATCCAAGTCATATCCAGAAGATTCCTGTGGTTCAGTTCAGGACCTCAGTCATTGAGAAGCAAGATCAGATGTTTGCCGTTTTTTCTTTTAACTATTTGTAAATAAAATTGGTGCTTGTTATTCCTAAATAATGCCTCGTCTGAGTGATTTGAATATATGATCATATGTATAATACGTCACCTTTTTAAATAACCGAGTGTATTGGATCATACAAATTGTAGAAATACTCTCTCAAGCTTCCCCCATTTGTGCCTCACCAGGGAGAGAGAAAACGAACATTGAAAAAGTGTGACTGTAGTTCTGCTCTTCTGCAATATATTTCTACAAAATCAAGAATGGGTCTGAAAACACTGGGTTACAGTATGAGGCCAGTGAAGCAATGAGCAACACTGGATACAGGATAAGAGCAAAGGATAATTTGGGGGATTTGCAGATCAAAACACGGATGGACTGACGTCGGGCTGCCGTCGTTTTGCTCATCAGGCCAACGTGGGCACGATGACGTCAGGCCAACGTTGGCCCGATGAGCAAAAAGACGACAGCCCAACGTTGGTCCGACCACTCTTGATCAGTTGGGCCGACATTGTCCCAATGCTGCTGTGATATCTAGGAATGTTCTTGGTCCACTGCTCCTTTGTTGCCTGTCCCCATTGCTCTGCTTTATCTACCCTTCCCTGCCCCCTTTTAAAAACATCACCTTCCGCAAATTAACCACAGGTGCGGCAGCGGACAGGAAAAACCCAACTTTCCATAATTTTAATTTAAAATACAAGAAACAGATCAATTTAAAGTAGTCCATCCTCTATCACCTCCCATGACACAGCAGTCATGTACAAGTTGTACAAGAGGTATGAGAAAGATGCAGAGAAAATGAGCTTCCTCTGCGCCTGTGCTTTGTTGACTGCGAGAAAGCATTCAATATAAACAAACTGAGTCATCAGAGCTCTAAGAAATCACAACATTGAGGAAACATTTATAACTCTTAATACATATACAGTATCTACAACAATTCAATTACATCGCACTCCACTCAGACACTGATTAGATTTGCAAAGGAGTATGTCAAGGAGACAATATTTCCAAAACTCTTCATGGCAACTCTTGAAGAAGATTCTGAACTGGGATTCTACCTTGGACAACAAATCAGTGCAGTGCAGATATTATGGAGCAAAAAATACAAATAAAAATAAAAATGGGATGGAGTCCATTTGAAAGAGACAGTACACTGTTGAAAAGAAATCTGCCAACTTGCCTGAAGAGAAAAGTATTTGATCGGTACATAGAACTCAGTGCTCACTTATGGCTGTGAAACCTGGTTACTTATTATAAAAAGTTCACACAGAAATTGCAGACCACACAAAGAAGCATGGAAAGATGTCTGTTTGGAATAACACAAAGAGATAGAAAATGAAATGAATGGATCTGGGAACAAACCAAACTATGTGACATCATTGAAAGAGTGTAAATGTTAAAACGGCAATGAGCTGGACACATTGCAAGAAGAAGAGGTCAAAGATGGACAAAGAAAGCTGTGGAATGGATCCCAAGAGATGAAAAAAGACCTAGAAGACAACCACATACAAGATGGGAAGATTAAAGCATAGAGTTTGCAGGGGTGACCTGGAAAAAAGAAGCTGCAGATCGAAGCAAGTGGTAACATCTTCGGGAGGCCTTCATCCAGCAGTGGATCAATGTGGGCTGATGGTGATGATTATATATATATCATGGGGATTTGACAACAAGAAGAGATAGACAAAGAAATGAATGCATATATATCATGAACATCACCCTCAGCATATAACAATATATAGGAATTACATATGTTATATATAGGTTATATATATGAAAATCACGTTGTAAAGACGTCATAATTCTGTCACTCTGTGTCCAATTAAATACAGGCCATCACTGGGGACTTTGAAATATCACAACACATTAGTTTCACCGCAGCTCTATGACAAAAATCCACAATATTTTGAAGTCTCTGGCCTTTTTTTCCTTCTTAAGCCCCATTCTCATCTGAGTTGCAGGTGTTTGCACATGATACAGCCGGGAGACTGAGCTGCGATAGAAAACAGCTTCTCATGAACTATTACTTGGTATTTGATTGAACTGTCAGATCAGACCGCAATTTCGACAACAAATCTGACAACCATGTTACTTTCACTTCCAATTTATCTGTGGGACATGCCAGGGCCGTTTTCTGTAGCTCCGTCACTGCTCCTGGCATTCTTCCACACGTGACTGTCATTTTTACCCATCTAGGCAAAAGAGTCACACAGTTCTATTTCACGCACAGCTGACGTCACCACTAATTTGGTGGTAACTGAGAGCCGTTTACACACATTTTTAAAAATCCATGAGATGCCTTCTATTCTTACCATTTATGTGTTAGTTTTATAACCTGTCTTTTGTCTCAGCCAGTGGGAGTATTTTATTTGATCATGATGAGTATAAGTATGACTAATAATAATTAGGCTAATTTTAACTCAAAGTAAACAATACAATTCCATGATATATTAGAATATTACCAATTCATAGGCAACGGTACAAAATTGAAAAATAAAAAACAATTATACATATCAAACAGCTTGCTAAATTTCAGGATACTGCATTAACGTCATGTAACGAGTTACACACTGAAATTAAACAGGTAGCTGAAGGAAACAGTATGGCCACCTGCTACAGGAAAGATACGGGATGATAATTTAACAAGCCTCATCTGCAGAACAAAGAGTTCAATACAAGGACACCTTGTATTGAACTCTTTGTTCTGCAGATGAGGCTTGATTTGTGATTTGATCATCTGTAGTGTAATAATCCATCAGATGAGCCTTTAGATCAGTGACTTTTGTATGATTCAGCAAAACAATCCACAACACAGCAACAACAACAAAAAAACAACATACACATATTAGTATATAGAGTATATAGCCTTGGGGGAGACATATGCTACTGTATCAATTATCCAAATGCAAAGCCTGTGGGGTTCTTTGTATTTATGAATGAACATGATTTAAACTACAAACACAGAGGAGGGATGAGCTGACTCAGATTGCCCTTGGCCAAGGCTGTTGGGAGTTCATGTGTCTCCAGTTGAATTTCTGTATTTGTTTCTTTCCTTCCTTCCTTGGTTGTTTGTTTGTTTGTTTTCACTTCCTTAATCTCTGTTCCCAAACAACCGCCGGAGTCGAGTGAATTAATCTATCACACTGAGAGAAATAAATTGCCCAGTGTACAGTTAATCATGTTCAATAAGATAAACCTAGTATGTTATTTGAGGTAATTTGCCTTTTTGATGAAATGCACCAAGCTTTGTTTAGATTAGGGATTTCCGCACAGCAGTGACAGTGACAGTGATCCGGGTTCAGGGGCGCACACTGCACGCTGGAGAGAGCTCATCCAAACACCTAGAGGTTTCATGGGATTGCTGGAGAGACTGTTCTGCCCAGATACTGGCCATGAGATGCTCTGCGAGGGAACAGGGACCTTCAAGGGGCAAATTTGTTTCAGGTAAAATAACGCAAAAAGCACCAAATGTATTTGTTTAGAAGTGTTTTGAAAAACAGTTTTGTTTCATTGGGTACTTTCCCCATCTATGTTTAATGGCAATCAATCGGTAAACAGATCGTGTTTTTTTGTATTGAAGGGGTAATATGACCGATCAATAATTTTCTTTAATTTGTATTCCATTGCTTTTTAATATGAATGATCAATGCTTTTCTGAATACGTATATTCATTGCTTGTATTCTGTGTGTGAGATTAATTATATTTACGGTCAAAGAGCACACTCTTCTTTTGTTCATTGCCTTGTGAACATTTGTTACTGCCAAGATTAACTGAGAACCCAGCGTATTTGGTGGGAACAAGATCTTGATACCCGGTGCTGAGCAGCTCCTCCATCTTGGGACAAGATAAAGGTTTCTAGTTTAAGACTTTTTCCTTCTGTTTCACTTCCTGCTCCAATGGGAAGAGGGAGGATTGCTCTCTCCCTGTGTAGAGCGCCTTCTCTGGTGGGTAAAATAACCACTTGAAACAAGGAAATCAACAGGCCTTGTGGTCCTAATAAGACACATGGTCTCCATGTGAATTAATTCAAAAATAAAGCTGATTGACTGAAACTCCTGTTCCAATAATTATATCCAACAAAATCAACATTTTAAGAGACCTGTATTAAGAACGTATTTTGCTGCATCTCTCTGAACTTCCTAAACCCTCCAACCAAGTCCTTGAAATCTGGAGCCCATAACTTTTTGTTTAAAATGAAAAAGTGGCGAGAGGAGTGCAAGGCTTATCTTTCCCTGTTGTGAGGCCATTCGGAGAAGAACTGAGGAAGGGACAGCTGGGCGAGCCATATGTAGCTAAAATCCCCTTAATGAAGCTTATGTGGGGATTGCAGAAAACATGATGCAAACAAAAGCCAAACACGTCTTTGCCTTGAAAAACACATTCCATGTATCATTCAGCCGCTATGGGACTTTAATAAATCGAAGCGGACAACTTTATGCTCAAATATGAATTGTGTAATCATACCCCCCTACTTCGAACACATTCCATTTTAAGAATATAGGGCATGTCTGAATGAATTATGCAAAAAGAAAAAAAGAAAAACGTATTGTCTCTCTCATTCCTCTCGTGGGCTACAGGGGAAATGACCCAGGAGAGAATAGAACAATTTGAAACCAAGGAATTATTCATGGCTCTTTTCTATCTTTTTTTTCATTTTTCTCATCCTGTGTCACCAGCCTTGCACACATCACATGTACCCCCCCATTTCTGACATACAGAGCACAGATACACATAGAGAAATATACAGCTGAAGCCCTATAATGCTGTGTGGTCCCTTAATTAAGTTATTAAATCTTATTAAGCAATAATCTTATCTCTGGTATGATTTAGAAAGAGAAGTACAGAAACAATGGCATAGGATGCTACGGCTGCAGTCTATAGTTGCTCAAAGGCAAATGCTCTGGGCTGTGGTGGACTCGGTTTCATTAATTCAGATCTGAAACTGAAGTTCAAGCAGTCCAGATGGTCGGTGGGAGTAGATGCGATTCTTGGCCAATTCTGACAAAAGGAAACACAGTTTATTGTCGACACCTGAGCAGAAAGATGACGTCGTCCGCCATGTGTCAGCAGCTGAGAGGCACAGATGCAAAACTGTGTCATTAAGTACGGTCGGAGGTGTGATTTCTGTTCCTCTGCTAGGTTGCCAGGCACCATTGTCGGCGTCAAAGGAAAACCATGAGCTTCAAGTTGAACTTGGCTTTATTCTTTTAGACTAAAGAATGGTTGAACATCGGTGAGTCAGAAGCACCCTCGGCTCACATCAGATAATCTCTAGAAATATAAAGGCCCGGTTGATCTTTTAATGGGTGATGATATGGCTGGGAAGAACGGATCTCGAAAAGTGAAGTTTTTTTTTCTCGAACCTCCACCAAACACAAGAAACATTCCTTCACAACGTACTAAAGGTGCACAGTAAATTAAAGTTTTTTTCAGCTGCTACGTGTCACATTTGCAATTTAAATGATCTGCATGCAACAGTGATAACATCTGTCGGGAGTGTTTCAGCAATAAAGTGTATCTGCGCGGTGATGTGAAACCAACAAAGTGGAATTTATAAGCTTGGATAAGAACTTCTGCAGGCGATGATTGGTGTCGTGCTTTTCTTAGCTATGAGGTCTGTATAACATGATTAAAGAATCAAAGCAACATCATGAGCGTTTTAATTCACCTAACAACTTAAAAATCAATACATTTTCAGCCAGGAAGAAAACAAGTCAGCCTGCATACATTTTCATACTGAAACAGTAAAGTACGGAGTAAGCCCGTTTTCAAAGTATTCATTCACAGTCTCAGCTAATTCCACTGTTTAGCCCCAAAGCTAATTATATGTTAAGCAGAGACACATTATGGATCTTAATTTTAACTGAACAAAGTTTTTTGGTTTGTATTTTTTCCCACAGTAATGAAATGGTTTATATGTATATATATATATATATATATATATATATGATAACAGGAAAGAAACTGGCAGCAAATGACAGCACAAATATCCCCAGTGCTAAATAATTAGTGCATAACTCAAGTAGAGTAATTTTTCCACAGCTTTGTTGTTCTCTTAAACATATGTGCTGGTTGCATGGGGTGAAACACAAACTCCCTGGCCTTATAGATTGCAATCTGCACGCTCTGTGGAAATAAACGTCCCCTGGCTTTCTGTGACTTTGCGGTTTTATTGGTCTTGGGCAGCAGCAATGAAAAGCAATGCTGTAGACTGCAGCCGCTGCGCCCTCATGCAAGCGACTGCTATTAGTCTTCATTCGGATAATGGCTGAACACTTAGAGTTCATTCTCTCCGTCCAGGCTGACCAAACGCACACATTTGAGTAAATAGGCCTTTCAATGCACTGGCTTACAGATTGATCTCTTACAACCCGGCTGAGCGTTGTTCTTGTGCAACTTTAATGAACGGGTGAGAGAATGGGAGTGAAGGACGACTTTCGTGCTTACTGTACTCGAACATCCCCGCCACCCCCCCAGCCCATGACACCAAAACACTGGCAACAGACTCTTATTCTTCTATGTGACAACAAGGCAATTCCCTTGTTTTAGTGCTTAATGCAAGCTTTAGGGTTTTGCTTTTCTTACTTCATCAGAAGAAGGGTTGGATTTACCTAAGACCTTGTAAGAATACATGCCTTGCTCAGGGATAATTACTCAAATCAAATCACCTGGGACCTCGCAGCAGGGAGCCACCACTTCAGCTTCAAGTCCGTTAATCAGATGTCTATACGTTCAAGACCTTCTTCCTTGCCTTAACCCTTGGTGCAAGATGGATGTTTGCTGATCAATAACGCCGAATGATAGCCATAGATGCAACTGTGTTGGTAATTATTTGTGACATCTCTAATACCCTGGCGCTTCACGACTCCGTGCACACTCTGAGCTCTCGTCGATAGGTTAATGCATCCCTTAGCAGGAATGAATCAAAGCCCAGCCCCAGACGAGAGAAGAAGGATATGGACTTCTGCTTTTGACCGAGCATGAATAATGTAATTCTAAGTAAGCTGCAGTGCTCCTCCCCAGGCTTCCCAGCACTGAATTTTTAGCTCTTGATAAAGGGCCACCGCCATGTCTTTGTGAGATCCAGGGATATCGTTGATTTTGCAGTGAGTGCCTCGATGTACAGAATTCGCTGGACATGCAGCCGGGCCCCATGTCTTCCTCTCTGAGCTCGAGGGGCTTCTGACCTCAACTGGTATTATCAAGCTCGTCATCTTCAAGTCTCTGGTCCTTTTCATATGCACCTCTAACATGCCAGTTAGGAGCTCCATTCCCCTCATTTTGCTGCTGTTTCTGAATGCCCAATTGCATATTGTGCTATGTAACCCTTAATGGCTGGATAATTATATTTCCCTTTGTGCCTGCCTGCCTTAGACCACAGTAAACATACTCCCCCCTGGATTACACGGCACTTCAAAGTGGCATCTTTGTTTTATTTTATAACAAAAGGAGAAGCTGTTTTTCAAAGCATGGCTGAATCGCCTCTGGGTTTTAATGTTTGATTGGAGATACGAGGCCCCGGCGTGACTGGGAAACTATACAATCAAATTGTTATTATTAAGTTATTTAATTGTTCTTTAACTGAGACACTTACAATCACTGTTGACACCTTGTGGTGTGTAAACTGTAAACCGCACCTTTCTGTGCAAAGTACCAATGAGGCAAATTATATGGTTTAATTGCTTTGTTTATTTCTCATTGGGAGTAAAATGCACGTAATTTGAATAAAAAATAGAAAACATGTTCTTTAACTATCTACCTAGCTTATCCATCTATCAATCTTTTTTTTATTATCTAAGGATCAGCATTTTTCTGTTATTCCACAAATTCCCTGCAGCTTTTTTTCTGTCAATTAAGCACAGACCCCCAGGCATAGCCCACTCAAAATGCACAACCCTGGGGGAGAGGGGGGGTAGCGAGGGATGTTTTAAACAGGAGTATGGATGTGGTTAGCACGTTGCACATCCGTACGATCATGACTTGTACAGGTACTCCGGTGAGAAACACTGACCTGCAGGCAAACGATCGTTGTGGGAGGAAGAGCTGGCGGTGTAAAAACCTGCAAATTAGTGTTCTGTAACTCCAGTGTGCCGTCTTGCTCGCGAGGTCTAAATTAAACCCAGTAGGTGTAAAGAAAAACCTGCGATCCAGGAAGACATCTGTGGAATCAGACTTTTATTTTTATTTTTTATCCATGTTATAAAATTGTACAGCAGTGCAAAGTTATGCAAGTTTTTTTCTGTTCATTGTCATCAAGCAGAAACATGAACTACAGGAATGGAGAAATCAAGTTTGCAACCACTATTAACCTGCTGAAACACACTAAAGCTGGCTGGCAGAATACTTATATATAAATGTACATACAGGTTTTAAATAGACAGATAAATAGATGTATTGATGAGTGTGAGAGTTATTTTGACGAGTCAGAAGAATGCCAGAAAAACATGTTTTTCCTCTTGTCTTTTTTTGTAACAAAATATATTTTTTATTTAAATCAATGATGTATGGAGAGTCTACGTTTCTTAGTCCTATTTCATTCAACTGCCTAGGCATTCCCACCATATTTAACCAATATTGTGTCTCACCAAAGACGCTGGATTAAGTGTTCAGAAAAACGGCTTAGAGATTTATGCACAGATTACATTCAGGCTGTCAGTCACAGAATCAGAAAATGGAGAGAAGCAAAACAATTATAATTTGGAATTCACGACTCTATTAAAAATAAAAATTGAAAATTAGCAGTTATGCTTTCTTTTCATACCCCTGGTTTTGTTAGCCTTTAGTTCTTGAACCATTCTTGAACCAGCCCCAGGAGAGATGAAGACAACACATAGGCTTTCTATGCGATGGGTACTGAGTAGTCATCTGTTTCTATTCTCGCCGCGGTACAAATCGGCAGCAGCCAACGCATCCATGGGAGGAAAGTGTAAAGCCCGGATTTGAGATGTCAAGGCAACTCAGATAAAATTGTCTCTTTACAGAACTGCAGAGAAGCAATTCTCTTGACAATAATGCATTCAGGTAAGACCTTTCAGAACACGATTTTTTAACATGCAGCTTATAGTGTGGATAAAACCTATTACTAATATGTACGTCATTGAAAAGCTTTCATTTCAAGCCACTAATAAGCAGCGGCACAAGCTCGATGGGTGAACAGGATCACGCGCACTTCAGCATGCAAATTCAATTTGAAGTTATCTTTTTGTTTTCTTTGAAGTGCAGCGGCTGGCTGAAGGTCTGCTCTGAAATACTGTTTAATTAAAAGTGCAAAAGAGCAGGGGAGTAATTTACAGGGAATAAATTGGCATCAAGAAAACTGATACACGTGTATTTTTATTTATTTTTGTGACAGATTAATCATGATGGATATGCACCGTTAAGTGTCTATTATGGTTGTAGCATATTGTGTTTAATTTATAGGAATTGATATAAAGTGGTGATTCTCTAACTCCTCTCCCTTTACAGATGTCTGACCCTTCAGAGTCGGGTCAGTTCTAGCAGGTCATAAAATGCATCAAAGATGTGCTGTGTTGTCTCTAAGTCCACAGTTCAGGGGGAATATGGACATCTTGATAGAAAGAGAAAATTCAGGAGATGGGTCTTCATTCATCTCGGTGCCAGCTTGACACGGTTTCACACAATCGAAATCTATGATTCTGTTCTTGAAGGTGTCAATCACCCCACTGCATCTCACCATGAAAAAAAAAATGATGTCATAAATCCTATGACAGCTACCTGATGGGCAGCCAATCAGCAGGCAATGTATCTATCTCATGTGGGATCCACCAATGAGGAACAAACCACAAGGGCCCAGCCTGCGGCCCAAAGCTGCAGGTAAGCCAATCAGTGCTTGTATTTGTAGGCCCACTCTGGCCAGTTAACACTCTGAAATTAGCCCCCTGACTTGTTAAACAGTGAGAGATCCCAGGTGTAGCACTGAGGTGGTGAAATCCACTACAAACCAAATATATAATTTAACTAATAAAATGTCAAACCCCCACTCTAAGCAATACATGAAATAATGCTACACACTACACAAATTTCAAAGATCCCCACAATAAAGGATTTCAGGCATTCGTTAACTGTGTGACCCCCTATTCTTATATGATTGTGTATTGTGCACTCCATCATGACGAAAAATATATACATTCGGTGAAAGACAGTTGTTAAGTGTGAGCTGCCCACTTTTCTCAAAATCGGTTTTGATTTTCAAAGTAGTGTAGTGTGTGCCTAGCTTTAAGCTAAGGTCACACAACACACTTTTTAGCCCGATTTGGCCCTCCCGACAAATCTGCATGACAAGCAGCTTGGTCAGGGCACGTCCCCACTACCGATGATCGTGTAGTGTGAGATTGTCCACGATGCTATCGCTTGCCCTGCAATCCAATGGTAAGCTAGTCTGAGCCCCTACCATTTAATTAAACTCGATCAGCACTGATCCTGTAGGGTGACGTGATGAGCGTCATGCAGAGACCAGCAGCAGCCAATGAGAGTTTAGCTGACTGAAGAGGAAAAAAGAAAACGGGAAGAATAAACATGATGACATACTGTAATACAGGTCCAAATTATATTTTCAAATACAAATGCAAATTAGTACCTGTAAGTGATCAAGGTCTGCGCAAAATATCTATACCTACAATGTGATGATCATACTGTGGGATGGCTATAGCCCGTGACTGTGGCTCACCTCCAGCTCGCACAGCGGAGTAGACAGGCTATTGCCCTCGCCTCACCAGCCACGTCTTCACCCACATCCTCTTTTCTCTCCGCTTTTGGTGTTTTTCTGCAATGTATTTTATTACTCAACTTGCTCTTAATTATATATCACTTTTCTTTTTGCATATAAGGGAAACAAACCAATAAAGGTAAAGCACAGGCAGAACACAAATTATGACATTTAAAACAGGCAAATAACACAAGTATACAAGAAAACATACACACACTAGAATAAATAAAGTCCTTGAAGCCTCGGAGTTCTGGTGGTGCACAGAAATTTTGGAGAACACAAACCTTTAACACAGTTGGTGTATTACACATGCATCCAATGGTAGGAGAGGAGCGCTCAGCAGGCGATGTCCATAAAATCGCTTGATCATCAGGAACAAAAAAATTCCCATCAGTTGCTTTTGTAAATCCACGAGTTAATACGCAAGCTCACACAGGGACAGTCTTTTTACTGTTAGCAACCATTACTTGAAAATGTACTTTACTTTCACTATCAATACAGGTGAAAATAAAACCCGCAGTACAAAAACGGAGGAAGTGGAACATCCAAGGCCTGGAGAGCTTTTCTAAACTTTTCCCTTTCTTTCTCGAACACTCTCTCCCTGGCTCCAGTTCTCTCTCCCCCTCCCACATGTTGCGGGTACATTTGTGTCACACTCTCTAACTCCTCCCCCACCTTCTTTCATCTGCCATGTGCTCCAAAAGAAAATCAATAAAATAACATTTCAATAATGTTTAATATTTTCAGCCATCAGGAGCCAATAAGAAGACTACTTTAATTATGAGTGATGGGCTCCTCTACATGACCCCTTAGAAAAATAAAACTGCAATCACAGTCTCTAAAAAACATTATTAAACATGAACGGAAATTTAACAAAGAAAAAAAAACTAAAACTACTAAACACCATTTTTGACTGGGTGTTACATATTATTTTTCCTTAAAATAAGATCTATTAGCCGGCTTCTCAGAGTCAGCGATTTGCGACCATTTGCTTCCAGCAATTGTGCTGTGCTAACAATATGATGAATTCAGATTTCTTCAAACTGAACACACAGAATATCAAAAGGTTTCCATGGATTTGTATGACTCTGGGTGAGTAAGAAATCAGGATAAAATGCCATTTAAGCATTATTATTATTATTATTATTATTTATTTCTTGGCATGTATTAGGTTAAGACGTGTGCCATATACAAATCAAGTAATCCATGATTTGTGTTTTATTCTCTACAGCAATTTTTCATCTCTTTTTATTTATCCTAGATAGAGTTGGAGACCTTACAGCCATTCAAAAACTGAAGATATATCACTCACAGATTTGTCATTCAACATTCATTCAACATTTCTTTCATTTTATTGTGTTGTGGCGAGTGTCCTTGTTAAACTTGCACAAATAATGAGAGCGGTAAAAATAATAACCCACAGTTCTTTCTCCAGATGTGGTGAAAGGGAATTGGCATTTTGAAACTTTATTTTATTTTATTTTATTTTATGAAGGGTAATAATAAATGCTGACCTAGTCTTCAGGCAAGGATTACTGGTACCCTTCTGGGCAGGCCCTCACACTGGAGCAATGTCTTTTTACACCACAGGTTTCTCCATTAAGACTAGATCTATGATTCACCCAGTGGACTCATGGGGTATGTTTCAAAGCATTAGGAATGCTTATGATAATGAGCAATTAAATAATGCATCATTAATGCCATATTATAATTTTAAACAGTGGGGGAGTGTATAGTGAATTTAGAAAAGAAAAGAAAACCAAAGTTGTGGGTATGGTTGCTACAGCCTTCATGTCTATGTTTATGAAATATCAAACACGTTCATTAATGGCGAACTAGGAAGGAAAAAAACAAACACAGCAACTCCCAACCACGACATCTAAGGTCTCTGATGAGAACAAATAGTCAACACTAGATTTTCTGGTGCAAATGTAACCTATTGTGTATAATACCGTTTAAGTAAAATAAAGAATGACTATGCTATTTTACAGCACAAGATTATGATGGTACACACACTGTTACTGCAGTTTGATGGCTTAACTGTGTTTTCAGAGGTCTGAGATGAAAGTCAGTCAGGGGGCTCAGAAACAGGGAAAGAAATCAAAGAAAAATACCAAACTAGGCTGTGAATAAATGTGCATTTGGATATGTCTGCAAACTGAGAAGAAAAATTAGACACGACAGGGAGTTTTCCACACTTAAAAGGAATGTCCTGGCCTGGAGATCAGGGGACGAGATGAGCTTCTGTAAGATAGAAGTTCTTGCTTTTTCCAAATCTATTAACTGAGATAATGTTTCCTTCAACCTCAGGGACAAAAGGTAATTATTTTATTATTGAGGAGAACCTAGGAGAGGAGTTGGAGAGTGAGTGCATAGAGAAAATGATTACTTTTCACTGACAGTACCTTGTTTACAATTATGACTTGGATCACGGATCACAGACTGGATTGTTTGCTGTATTGTCTTGTTTGTGTATTAGTAGTATTTGTGTAGTTAGGGACCTGATTCTTGTGTTTAGGTAGGCTCGAAGAGGACCTAGGGATTGATTTACATTTTCTGTCTGTCCATTTGTTTTTCTGTCAGTTGAGCCCCTAAAATTGGGGGGACCACATATAAAAATGGGTGTAATTCCTACACCATTCACCCAATTTGGATGTAACTACCCTCAAATTAAAGATGAAAGTCTACACTTAACGGACATCTTAATTGTGTCCTTTCAAATCCATTGTCGTGGTGTACAGAGCCAAAATTATGAAAATTGTGTCACTGTCCAAATATTTATGGACCTAACTGTGTGTGTATACACACATAAATATGTATACTAGAGGGTGGCACAGTGGTGTGGTGGTTAGAACTGCTGCCTCACAGCTCCAGGGGTCCTGGGTTTAAGTCTCAGCTCAGGGTGTCGGTCTGTGTGGAGTTTGCATGTTCTCCCGTGTCTGCATGGGTTTCATCCCACCATCCAAAGAATGCTGGTTAGGTTAATTGACCACATTAAATTGTCTTGTGTGTGTGTGCCCAGTGATGGACTGGCATGACCCACATGGGTAAGCAGTTTTGAAAATGGATGGATAAATATGTATACTATATATATTGTACCCCAACATGGGGTTGAAACCATTCTGGTTTTACCGTGGCTTTAAAGTGCTGTCATACGTGACCGTTTGAAAGGATTGTCGTAGTTGTAGTCGATGTCCGGTCCGTGTCCATTTCCATTTCCAAAATGGGGTTGTCTGCCAAAAATAAGTTGTATGCTGTTTGGTCAGTCCGTGGTTTCTTCTTTGTTTCTCTCATTTTGTTTTGGCTAGTTGTAAAAAAAAGGGAAGATGCAGGAACCATGTGGTTCTAAAGTACATCACTTAATGTACTACACCCCATTCACTCTGACTATATATATATATATATATATATATATATATATATATACATGCACGTCCACACACACGTTTAATACTCAGGGCTTAAAGTTTTAAGACTTTCAGTGTCTCAAAACAAACTGTAATGCTCGATACTGTGACAAGCAGTAAGGCTCAGGACTGTATCGCCACAGTCCAATAAATAACCAGCATGCTAATCATAAACATGTTTTTTTTACAAGCCACAGGGAGCTGCCTGTGCTCTTTACACTCCCACCTATCAAGAGACTCCGCAGTTCCTCATTAGGATGCAAGTAGGGGGAGGGTGCTGGTTAACTTACCGACAAGTTGATTCCTCTGCAACTGCTTTTCCTCTGTTGAATGAGCTGCCATTACTGACCGATTGGCCAGGGTTAGCCCCGAGTAATGGTGTATTGTATATTCATGGCCAGTCTCTCGTTCCCAGGGGAAATCCACAGGTGTTTAATGTGTAGTGGCACAATGCCCCAGAGCAGAGACTCCAGAGGTTGTGTTGTATCTCGCTCTGCTCTGCAGTGCCTGTGGAGACTCAGTATCTGTTTACCAAATTAAGGGAACCCTCAGCTGCTGTGCTTAGTTGCTGCTGTTTTTTTTTCATGGCTTTGCAGATCACCCTGTAGGGTCAGTCTAACAAGTGCAATTATCAGACAGGGAAATCAACCATAAAAACAAAATGGTCCATTCAGAAGCGAAGTGAAGCTGTCAGTGGCTGATGAAATACACCCTTGCATCTGTATCTCTATCTGTTCTGTGGGTCTATGGCCTGGACCAAATGGCAATTTTGACTAATCAGTGTTAACTGCTAAGGAATTTTAATGCATCTGTCGGAGAGACAGATTTGCATTGTAATTTTATGTTTACATTTTTATAAGTCACCCAGGAAGCGGTAGATGGAAGAGCAGCACAATGCCCCTTACCACCTACTACCTACACCAGGAACGGGTGAGAGACATTGACTGTCCAGGAGAGAGAGTTAACAGGTGCTGACTGCACTTATTATTATTGGACCTTGGTTTCCTGTAGTTTCTAGCTGATTTAATGTCTAGGGCAGGGGTTCCCAACCGGTGGACCGTGGTCCGGATACGGACCCCAAAGGCATTTCGTCCAGACCCAAGACTGGCTCTCCCATTGAGCAAGTGTGTGCAACCACACAGGACAGCAAGACATGGGGACAGCACTGTCTTGATGTATACAAACCTTTCAAAACTTGTGTTGTGTACATCCCGCCTCCTGAAGGCAAATAACCAAATCAGATGTATCATATACGTTCTGCCCTGGGAGCAGTTCTCTCCAACAGAGTTGGTTTCCAAAACCTTGCTTCACTGATTGAGTAATTTACTTCTGCTTGAGGGCAGGACTAAGCAGAGTGACAGTCCACAGAGCCACTGACAGGTTAGAATTATTTTAAAGAAAAAGCCGTGAGGAAACGTTGTGGAAACAGCAAATCGGCTGTAAGATCTTCATTGAGAAATTTATAAAATATACAGTATTATCAATTTACATTTTGCATATAATATTATACTGGCATTAACAACCATACGAATTGCATTTCTATTGTGTTTTCGTTGTTCCAATGTATATTTTCTTATATATATTTCTATATATATATATATATTACTTTTGAACAGTGATCATCAACACATACAATACAGGCTCACACATGTATTACATTAAATATGTTCAGGTATCTCTGTTGTTGGTAGGACTACAGAAAAAAAAAAAAAGTTTCCCCAATCTGGCAAAATGCAGTAGACTTAACAAACTATTTAGGTAGTGAGATGGGAAAATAATGTAATAATAATATTAATAATAGTATTAATAATAATAATAATAATAATAATAATAATAATAATAATAATAATAATAATAATAATATATATCAGAGTAAAAAACAAGTAAAAAGCATGAAAAAATCACTGAAAATGATCTGCAGTGACCCTTCCCTCTAAGGGGACAAGTGGACCCAAACCATGCCAGGAAAATGCCCCCTGCAGCATAACAGAGCCTCCGGACCCTCTCACTGTAGGGGTCAAGCAGTCAGGCATGTACCATTCTCTTGGTGTCGCCACACATGCACTCATTGAGAATATGGTGAAGGATGACTCATCTGATCATATCACTTTTTCCACATCTCTGTAGACCAGTGCCTATGGTTTTTGCTTCACTGAGCTCTCATATGTGCATTTGTCTTTGTAATGAGGGGTTTCTGCACTGCAGCCCTACTATAATATCCTCTCTGTGTCATTCTCGACGGACTGTTCTTGCTGACAGTCTGATCACAACCTGCACTGACATTCTCAGTCACCTGGGAAAGAGCTGCTCTTCTGTTTTTCCTTAAATATCGCAGTAATGCACGAGCATCGTGCATCGAATGTGTGCTTTCCACCACAATGTCCAACCCTATTTACTGATGTCTTTCCCATAGATCTAAATACAGATGTAACTTTAGTCACTGTTCCTATTGAAACACGAGCAGTCTGTGACTGAAGCTCCTGCCATCCGTGCCCCAATAATGCCCCCTGTATCAAAGTCACTCAGATCCTTTCCTCTTGCCATCTTGATCCAAAATCGAGGTCAACAGGGCCTGCTCAGCATTTTTATACATGCCACAGAGCATGATAGGATGTTAACTGCTTAATTGTATCATGCAGTGCACCTGTTTGGAGTCATCTGCATTCGTTATGTTCCTCCACTCATTTATTCAGGTTTTTCTGTTAATTTGTCACCCATCTGTGTATATAAATATGTATTTATTAGCAGACACCCTTAACTGGGGTGACTTACAAAAAATATATATATAACAATCAAGTAAAGTGTGAATGCTGCGAACCCCAGAGCAAAGACTAAATAGGGTAAATTGACCTTCACTAAATAATGTTGGGAACCCCTGGTCTAGGGCAGGATGTTTGTCTGTGATACAAATGTAAATTTTGTGATTAATGCAAATGTCAGGCTTGGGGCTAAAGTGCAAAATTGAATGGAGATAAATCCATTGTTTTTTAAACCCATCTCTTTGAGTCTGCTGTAGGGATTTGGGTGGAGTTTGAGGTTTCCCTTCCTTCAGGAAACAATAGGGGTGGCGTAGTCGGGTGAAATGGGAGCTGGTGATATGACCACCCGTGGCACTGGCTCATTTCAGAAACACTGAGGATTTAACCTTTTTTTTTATTCAGTACTTGTTAAAAAGGAATATGTTAATTTACACACATGCCAGTCTGTTTGTTAGTCTGCACCCAGCAGGTTTTGAAACTCTGTTCTCTTATTTTTCCAATGCATAAAACCTTGAATTATAACTTCAGTTTGCTTCTATTACTTGGAGCTCAGGGTCCTGTGGAAGCAGTGATTTAATGTGAATGAACAATCTGGAAGAATACGATTGGCATAATGCAGTTCAGAGGAGATCTGTTTTTTAAAAAAGCATAAAAAAACATGTTTATGTAAGTCCTATGCAGTCTGTCTTAAAATTACCATTTCTTATTTATGTGTTGCCAATATAAATAACTAGAGACATCAATAAAAATTTAGATGGATTTTCTTGCTGATGTGATGGGAACTTTAAAGCTGAAAGATGTATTGTTATGTGGTAGGCAGGCACTGGGGATGCGCTGCAGTCTGGGGCCAGGTCTGTGTGTGCTGTAAAACCTTGACTCTTGGAATTATTCATGGAAGGGGGACTGAGGCTCCTCTAGAGGATCCGAAGGGTTTTGTTTATTCACCTTTCATAATGTTACTGCCAGTTATTGGCGACAGGAGAAAAGGGAAGATGAACTACACACCGGATTTCAGTTACACACAGGTTTACCTCTCCCTATTGGCAGTCAAGACCCATATTTGTGTTGCATTTCTGTCTGACCTCCTAGTGGGTGGCCTACGAAACAGCTGTGCGGTCACCTCAGTTCAGACTCCCTATCAGGCATGGCTTGATAGCTAGGCTTTAGAGAAGTGTATATGAAACTCTATAGCATCATTATGTTCAACCTCATCCATCTACCGATGATGTCTGATGATCTGTCCATCAGTGAGTCAACAGGTGTCCACGCTACTCATAAAAGCCATTGACCACATCAAACCAGTTGAGCTTTTCCAGATCAGCAGGGACACAAATGGAAATTGGGCTTCAAGGCATTCAAGACACTTCTTCACACAGAGACGCGTCACAATCTGAAACAAACTCTCCAGCGATGTGGTTGAAGCTGAAAATTTGGGAACATTGAAAAATAGACTGGATAGGATCCTTGGATCACTAAGTTATTAATGGACACCAAATGAGCACAGCGGGTTGAATGGCCTCTTCTCGTTTGTAAACTTTCTTATGATCTAGTCAGGTGTCTTGGGGTATACATGGTGAGTTTTCTGCACTAAGCACTAACCACATATGTATGTGACCAAGATATAATTCACTGACAGTATAGTATTAGAACACTTCACATCAACTTAAATGTATGATGGGCAACATATAAAGCACTGTTCTAGCCTGCAGGCAAGGATTACTGGTACCCTTCTGGGCAGGGCCTCACACTGTAGCAATGTCTTTTTACACTGAATGTTTCTCCATAAAGACTAGATCTATCATTCACCCAGTGCCTCATGGGGAACGTCTTATTGTATTACCCTATTTCTTAGCAGATGGCCTTATCCAGGGTGAACAATTGTTAAAACATATCACATTATGTTTACATATTGTAGCAGCGTGAGAGGCAAGGCTGGGGTCAGGGCAGGTCTGTCAGGGGAGGAGACTACAAAACCTCTCCTCAAAGACTAAAAAACACCAGAAGCCAGCAGGGCTCCTGATGGCCATAGCCCTGGCCACCACTTCTACCACCACTTATAAAAGGAAGCAAGAAACGAACCAGTGCACAGGAGGGCGAGAAGATAATGGAGCGAGAGCAGGAGAAAGAAGGGTGAAGTTTTACAGTTGACGGATTCCCTGGCTTGCGACCCTTTTTTCTGGACCTGGACCATTCTCCCTCTTAAACCCCAGACTGTCTGACAACCTCCCACCGGTAATGAACTTGGATTACGGACTTTGATTAAGAACCTGCCTTGCCCCTGTTGTACTTCTGTCTGCCCGGTGTTCGGCTCTGCCGACCCGGACATTTACTTTTATTATTGTTAGTAGTGTTTGTTTTGTAGTTAGGGATTGTTTAAGTTTAGTTAGCGCTCGAACAGAGCTAGGTTTGGTTTTGTTATGACACTGTGTCTGCCATTGAGGGAAGCAATAAAACAACAGCGAGCCTGTTTTGTACCCTCTGCCTGCCTCCCTACTGTGTGTTTCATACAGCTCTTTTTGTGACAGGCCCCCCAACCTGCTACAATTGGTGGAGAATGCGGGCATAGACTGTGCAGTCTGGGTCAAGAAAAGGGACACACTGAAAATCCAAAGGCAAACAACAAAGGCAGGCAAACAAAATGGCGGCGGTGGAACACACAGTGGAGGTGCTGACTGTTTATTTAATCCCAGCTCTCCACTATTACTGCAGACAGAAGGCCTCAGACACCTGCACCTAATCACTTGCTCCTTGCTGTTGGAGTTTCTGTACCTGTCTGTTCCTGACAAACTGGAGGTTATCCAAGGAGGTCAGTCTGACATTAAGATGGTTGTGCAAGAGTTGCTGGATTTCATGGAGAAACGGAACCAGCAGCTGCAGGACAAGGCCATGCAGCCAGAGGAGGCAAAGCTCTCACCGGTGCCCTGCTTCCAGCCTGAAGGAGAAGAGGAAGTGCTTATTCAACTGCAGTCTTCCCCAACCACTGATTGCAAGGTCTGTCCAGTGTGCCTTGCAGGAAAAGAGTGGTGTTTCCAGGTTGGACAACCTGGGCATGTTTTGCCTGACGGAAAGGAATACTGGGAAGGGGGAAGAGCCTTACTAGTAGAGTACTGTCTGGAGCTTGAGGAGGAAGAGGAGAAGCCTCTGTCTGTCCCTGAGCTGGAGACAGAGCAGGAGACTTCGCTGACGTCCTGCATGGTGGAGAAGGTCAAGCTTCTCTCTCTCTCCACCCCAGAGAGAGGGGTGGAGTTAAATGTCCCCCCTGAGCCTGAGGATGAGGTGGAGTTTCCCTCCCTCACAGAGCTGCAATGGGAGGAAGAGTACTGTCTTGAGCCCAAAGAGGAAAAGGAGAAGCCTCTGTCTGTCCCTAAGCTGGAGACAGAGCAGGAGATGTCGCTGACGTCCTGCATGGAGGAAGAGGAACTGCAATAGGAGGAACTGCTGCCTTGGCAAATGACACCAGGAGAAGATGAGGAACTACTTCTTCCACCAAGGCCGGAACAAGAGGAAGACCTGCCAAGGAAAGAGGAAGAAAAGGATCTGCTGTGGCTAGAGCAAGAGAGCCTCTGGCCGTGTTTGTTTTGACACTGTCTGCCATTGAGGGAAGCAATAAAACAACAGTGAGCCTGTTTTGTACCCTCTGCCTGCCTCCCTACTGTGTGTTTCAAGACCAGACCCCGCCTACATACAGCCCTTTTTGTGACAGGCCCCCCAAGCTGCTACAATATGCACCCATTTATACAGCTGGGGTTTTACTGGAGCAATCTCAGTAAGGTACCTTGCCCAGTGACCCCCACCTAGGGATTGAACGCACAGCCCTCCACTCCAGAGTGCAGAGCCCTAAACACTACCCCATGCTACTGCCCCTTTTTCTTACAATCCAACAGCTGGCACTGAGCTGATCGAGATGTGCCAATGTGATCTGACCCATGATAGTCAAGTTAAACCTCATTCTATTTTTGATCATACATTTATTTTAATTGGCTAATGGCTAAATCACCCATAGAACACACAGGGATATGAGAACTTTAAAACTGTTCTTCTGCAGTGGACAGTGCATAGACAGTGGGGGCAGCTGAATTTACAAAGCTGCGCAATTATGGAGAAATCACCAATCAAGATTGTTTAGATTTAGATGCACCTTTAAGATATACTTGTTGATTAGGTTCTTATATATCTGCATATTCTCAACTTCTAAAATACTTCAATCTATATTTTTTAAAGTAATAATAAAAAAATATGAAATAATTGTATTCTTCAATCTGTGACTCATTTGCAGCACAGTAGAGGATGCTTTCCTAACGTAAAGCAAATAAGACAAATGATAATAATGTGGAATTAAAAGGACACATATACATAGTATTCCTGCACATCCTAACACTAGTCAGGGGCTAAAAGCAAGGGGGGCATAATGCCGGACAGGGAGCAGGCCTGTAGAGAGATTATTAGCAGATGCACCGTTACCCAGGGTGGCTTACAGCTATCTCAAACTATACCAATTTTTAAGAGTCACAATACAGTAAAGCAAATGCAATACAATAACTTAAATCATAATAGCTGTGCCTAAGAGAATACATCACTAATCTCCATTATCACTCCATTGCAGCAGCACTCCTAGAAACATAAACCTTCAATAAAAAATACATGAAAATAAAACAAATCACCTGTAGACTTTTCCATATGCATCTGTCAGTGCTCATTTTGGATGCAGAGATGTTGATATCCTCCTCAGGTCAGTTTAGGAACTGCACCTGTTCTCGCAGGTATGGGGCCCCGCAGTGCTGTTTAGCCTCAATACTTCTTAAAAATGAAAAGGTATTGACAGCTTTCCATTTCCACGTTGATTTCACTCCACTTGTGTAGAGCAGCCAATTCACAAACCAAAACAATCTAAGAAAAATAAAGCAGGGGGGTGTATATGAACAATTGGAGTTGTAAATTAATGCAATATTAAAACAAAAAAAACAACAACATTATATTACAAAATTATACAACATTATTTTGATGGCATTCAGCAGGTTAATATCCGTGATAGACTGAAGTAGCAATAATATAATTCATGTTAGGAATTGTGTGCATCAGTAACTGTTTAAAAGTAAGCAGGGTAGTAGCTGTTGTATAATACTGTGATATGTTCATGTTCATGGTATTACTACATACAATAGTATATGTATTATTATTTTAATGTAATTAATATATATAACCCCTCTATAATATACAAATAAGAGCCCAATAGGGAAACAACACAGTGTGGTAGAAGCAGCTTAAAAGTGTCATAAGGGAACAGAAATGTCCTCAGGGACCAGGGGCCCAATATGAGGCTGTGACACTTCTGTCCCCTATGAGACTGTAGTGTGGTGCACTGTGGTAAAAATACAGTAAGGTGTAATGTGATGTACTGTGGTAAACATGTGGTAAAGTATAGTTCTCCACATGCAAATGAGGTCAGTTCAGAGCAATGAGTCAGATCTTATTGAAGCAAGTTGAAACAAAAACAATAAACATGGAGGTTTGAAATGGTACAGACAAGGGTCTATATGTGTGTGTAGGATGGGTGGGATGCCAGAATTTATGTATCTAAAGCAAAAATGCACAAACATTTTCTTTATCTTTACAAGAAATGTCAATGTCGCACAATGTTAGATCTACAAACAGACAGCGCTGTAGACATCCGTCTCCACACTCCTCACTCCACACAGGTAGAGAAGCCGGACAGCTGAGGAGGCTCAGTGGTTTAGATATTACTGTGAAACCTGTGAATAGATCAAACATTAAATACAGCTGTTCCAAGAGATTTGATTTCTTGCCTTTTAAAATCACCTTTCAAAGAAAACATTTAATGTACACATCTTAAAAGTGCAAGAAAATGGTAGGGGGCTGGGGGTACTTTATCAAAGCAGATCTAAAAAAGAACAAAAGCAAGTGCATTAGCCTTCCTCCAGTTGCACACAGAGCTCCAGAGAGAGGGGGGACCACGAGGGTGCGCCCCAGGGGCCTTTGTGTCAGGCTGATGCATTTAGCTTCATTCAGCTGCCGGCCACCGTCGACCAAACCCATCTGATTCCTGCCAGAGCTCTTATACAGTATCAGCAAGATACAGCTGCTCTCCTCACAAACACACAAACATATATTCCACCTTCTGCAAGACCTAAGCAATCCCTCCGATATGTGGCTTTTATAAACCAGCTTAGTGTTAGGTGTAAATACTAGAGCTGTTAATTTCAACTTCTTGGGGTAATGTTCTAGACTGCAATCTATACATTGATCTGAGTTTTGCCTGGTGTAAAATACTTTAAACCTATAGATATTTATGTCCTACTATTGTCAGTACCAAAATGGTTTGCAGTGCTGAGAACACCATTAACAAACAGATGGTATAGAAATAGCTGTAATAGCTTGGGTTTGACACACATGCAACACATGGCATATATAGGCTTTTAAGAGTGTACTTTGTGTAGCGTAGCAGCTTGTTTCCTCATCACAAGCTGTGTAAACGTCAGGCAAAGACTTTTCCAAACTTTCTTCCACCAGTGCATCACTGCCGAGATCCAGGCTTGTACACATTCACCTCAGCATGCATTTGCACGTCCCCAGAGTGGAGGGAAAAGCTGGATATGGGCAGGGGAGCCAGCAGTCCAAGAAGGAGTTTACGACCCATAGAATAAATGGATTGGACTCGAGCCTACCACGATTACACTTCAGTTATGAAGAGGACAGACAACCCACTGCCATATGTTTGCATTCTTAACAGATGCAATTGAATTGCCCATGAAAAATGGAGTCCGGTGGAAGTGTGTCTCCAGCAGAGTGCTGATCAATCAGTCATGAACAGACTCCAGATAGAGCAACACATTTCCCTAGAGGGACAGGCTGGCCTGGTAAAGCCAGCAGCTGATTACATTTGCCATGTAGAGTCACATATGTAGGGGATGCAATCCAGCACAGCATTAGTATATTATAAAGGGCCTTGCAGGCGAAAAGAATGGGACATTAGGAGAATGTCCAGTTGACTGGTAACTGAGCATGATTATGTATACAGACGAGTGACAAATTAAAGGAAAAACCTGAATAAATGAGTGGAGGAACATAATGAATGCAGATGCCCCCAAACAGGTGTACTGCATGATACAATTAAGCAATTAACATCCTATCATGCTCTGTGGCATGTATATAAATGCTGGAAGGCCCAGTTGACCTTGATTGTGGCTCAAGATGGCAAGAGGAAAGGATCTGAATGACTTTGAAATAGGAGTCATTATTGGGGCACAAATGGCAGGAACTTTAGTCACACAGACACTCAACTGGTTAGTGCTCTGGACAAGTGGGCGAGTGCATGTGTGGGACACAAAGAGAACGGTACAGGCCTGACTGCTGGACCCCTACAGTGAGGGGTACATAGATTCATATGCTATGGCCTTCACAGTCACCAGATCTCAACTCAATTGGACACCTATGGGAGATTGTGGACCGACGTGTTAGACAGCGCTCTCCACCACCATCATCAAAACCCCAAATGAGGGAATATCTTTGGGAAGAATGGTGTTCATCCCTCCAGTAGAGTCCAGAGACTCTAGGATCTCTGCCAAGAGCATTGAAGCTGTTCTGGTGCTCGTGGTGTCCAACACCTTACTGAGACACTTTATGTTGGTTTATCCTTTAATTTGTCACCGGTCTGTATATACCCAGACCTTTAAAGGTGGCATAGTATACAAGAAACTAGACATTGTGTCTTTAAACACAATTAAACCAAACACTATGTGACCTGTATAATATATATGCTGTCACCTGGTGTTTAAAATTAAGCAGTGAAGGCTCCTTGTGGTTCTTCATCTAAAGCTCATCTAGATGCTTCATTTATTCTGTTTAATAGGAACGTCTTAGATCCAGGTTTAACAAAACAAAAGCCCTTTTTTAATTTAGCAGAACCTACACATTTCATTGCCTTGATGGATTTTAAATAGTATTTCTCAGCAGACATTATAAAGACTGAAGCTTGATTTCATTGTCTGCTAAAAACTTTTTTGATAACGTCACTTATCCTCATTATTTTATAATACTATTATAATAATATTGTTGTTTATGTTATTCATATATCATTATCACCATTATTATTACCATTAACATCATCATTATTATTGATATTGTTATTATTAATGATGCCCTTCTGTACACTGAATGCTGACTTTCCTTTCATGAACCCAATTTGAAAAGATGAGAACATGGTCGGCTATTACTCCTTCACCAAAGAGCTGGATGACATTGCTTCAGATTGCGTATAGGAGCCCGGAGCATTGCTGGTCCACGATGGGGCAATTTTAATTTAATATTTATGTTCACGTTTTGTCAAATTTGTATTTTTCCCATTTGGGAGAAAGAGGGCAGAAGATAGATACACACAAAAAACTCATTTTAATTCAATTAGATCGGTTTCAAATTCAGATTGAAGTTAATGTACGTTAAAAGAATCTGGTGTACCGTAATGAGATTTGTTTCCTGTATTGTTTTGTTAAATATGGGACACAGCTGTGAGGTGGAGATAGAGCTCTTGTAGTGTCTGTTCAGGGTTCTCTGTGGTCTGGCAGAGAAAAGAACAACAGCATTGTTTTATTTACCAGTTCTTCAACTGAATTTGGTTAGATTGTGTTTCATTTTCTATTTGTATTATTATTATTATTAGGGTTTTATTTTTGTCATTTCACAATTAATTACCCCACCTCCACACATGCACACCTCCTCCATAGACCAGCAATCCCTTCTCAACACATCAGTTTAAAGTGTGCATTTATAATTTTAATTGGATAGGGGTCTCGTTTATTCAAAGAGGCACATGGCCAAATGGGAATGCTGTCAGACCCCCACTGAAGAACGAGTTTTCCCTTCCACAGTCCCAGAGTTTCACTTTCAGAATGAACGGTACTTTTTTTAGTTCCATAAAAAGGAGAACAGCAAGCGGCAGCACTACAGTCCTAAATCACTGAGAAAAGGGCATATGTGAAAGGGCATAGCATCGTTACATCCATATCTTTTTTATTTTTTAGTGAAAGTCAAAGGATACATTAACTAAATTTTTCATTTAACCCACTTCCTGCTGTTCACACGGTTCTATTTAAAGGAGAAAATGACAGCTTTGGAGTTTCCTCTTCAATCTATTGCAAGTGTTCCCTCTAATGGCTACAAATTGAAGCTAACCTCAGAAGCAGGGTCAATTACCTGATAAAGTAATTAAAGTATTGCTTCAGAATACCCAAGGTTGCCTCCACCCCTGTCATTGTGTTTTTTATTCTCTGGTGCTTCCTACTGCCTGAAATAAAGGTGATGGGGATTTACCCACTTCAAGAGACTTTGGGATTTCCCTCGCTTCCAAAAAGGTCTAAATCAGATGTTAAATTAAGTGATCTTGTACCTTTATGATTAGAGTGATTATTCACCACCACAGGTAATCCCAAATCTTGTCCTGGAGAATCACAATGTCTTCTACATCGTGTCCCAAGTGAGTGAGGTCTTACTCATGAAATGAAAACTACTGTCCCAAACATTATCATCATCAGTTATTGTTGTGCTTTCTCTCAAAAGGCTGGATTGGTTTAATTTACCAACTTCATAAAGTCTACCAGCAAGTGCGAACGGTTCTGATCGAACTAGTCAGAAGGTCAGATAAAATAAGCTCACATGGAGAACAATGCCAAAGATATTCTGACTCTCCTGAGAAAACACGGAAACTTCTAAGCCCTGCTTCCTCCTGTGATGTGAGTAATCTTTCCTGGAGCTTTTCTTTTTTTTAATTTTATTTATTTTTTCTTCTTCCAAAAAGTGACAGAGATTATTTACTTTCACCTGTGCCCTTCTCTGGGAAATCAGTTCTGAAGAAAGCTGGACATCGGCCGCAGAAAGCTGAGAGCAGATCACAGAATTCATCACCAGCGAGCAATGCAATAAAACAGGTATGTATGACTGGTGTACCGTACCCCACTTTCCTGTTATACAGAGTTCAGACTGAGCTTGTGTTGTTCCACTGAGCCCCAGCATCATCTCCCAATGGCTCCACCCGTTCTCAGTCTGTTCCTGCATTTGATGCTTCAGTGCTTTCACTTTTAAGATGGTAAAATGAGATGCCACCCTTCCTTCCTTGAAAATGTAAAAAAAAAAAAAACAGTTTTCATTATAAGGATGGAGGGAGAGTGATACTCTGCCTTCGCTTTTCCATTAACCGTTCCCGGCAGCTTTTATATCTACAGTCTTGCTTTTTTTAAATGTATTTGATAGTATTTATTTATTCACATTTCAAAGCTCAATCAGAATCCTTAAGGGGGTTGGAAGGCAAGGCTGTAATTCAACAGTATCCTCACACCACCATGACAATCTGGAGAAGAAAGAGGGTGGTGGTGGTGGTGGTGGTGGGGTTTCTCATTTTCGAATAAACCCATTACATGCTGGCAATTTCCAGATTGTTCACAACCTCCACCCACCCCATAAAGAAGAGATTTTAAATACTGTATTACAGAAACCAAATGAATCCACGATAAGAGTTCAATCTGTAACCTTTGGTTTCAATTACGACGGCGCTCCTCTGATAAAACAATCCTGGGAGAGGGCTGCCGAGGAGCTGTCCTTGGTGCTGACTCCTCTCAGTGTGGAAGCGTTGTCTCAGAAGCGTGAGACACTGTTAAGACATGAGCAGCCCCTACAACTTTCTTCTCTTTTGATGAATTCATTTACACCCCCATCCCCCACACATGCCTCGTGATTAATGATGACATTATGCATGTTATGTATGATGTTCTTGTTCTACTGAAGAATCACATTTTCATATAAAAGTTTTGTCTCACAAGAGTAATGAGTGTACATCCTCAAAAGAGGCTCGTCACGTGAGACCCTATCCCTGTTTTCCAAACGAGCCGTTCACACTGCTACATGGTTAGACAGCATATTAAGAGTTCCTTTGTTCGTTTGAAAACACACAGTGGCTAATTGAAATTTAACACCGCCAGGCGCTGGATTAAGAGCGTCGGGTGTGGATGACAGATACCAGCTGCTGCGTTACGAGGACGTCTTCGGGGATGACAGTGTGAGAGTCCACTGACTTCGGAGATACAACGATTGATTGGAAATTAAAAGTTGTTTGCCCTTAATTGAGTTGTCTTCTCTACACAGCCTCTCTTCAGGACCGGCGGATAAATAATCTCGGCCAATTACTGTTGTTTATTTTGCTCTGTTGCCTAATAAACGTCGTCGCTGGGTCTATTTAATGGGTCTAAATAACACTGTAATTAAAATGCAACCCTAAAAGGCAATGACTCCTCTGGCAGTCCCAGCACTAGTTTCACTGCTACAGTATATCAAGGTCAATGGTGGTGTTTCGCCGTTGTCGTTATTATTATTATTACGAAGAAGAAAATGTAGAAGAAGAAATCAAATTTTCAGATACTGTACACTTCCCAAAACATAACAATGTTATCCTGAATGATTCAGAGTCATATGCCACTTGTTAGTATTGCTTTCTTTTCTTTCTTGCTCTCTTTTTTTGTTTCCAAGGGACTGTTGAAATATTTCATTATCACATTTTCACTTCAAGGTCCATATGCATGCATTTACTGTTTGTTTGTTTGTTTGTTTTTGTTATTGCTACTCTGGTGTTTTTAAACTGCCATTGTACATCATGTTTCTATTTTATTTTCCCCTTGAAGAAAATAATCTATTCAAGACTGAAAATTTAAAAGAAAGTAGTGGGTAGTGTTGCAATGCAGAGACAATAAAAAGGACAACAACAAGAACAACAACAATAATAATAATAAATTGTAAGCACTTTTGAATTTAGATTGTGTTTAGAGTTGAAACTTTAAAGCACTTAAAGCATTGAGCTCCTTTGATTTACCAACTGACTTCAGGGAGAAGATAATGTTCTATCCATGCAGAGTAAACCTGAACCAAAAAAAGTATTCTAAAAAGTATTGTGATCTATTAACATACGCAAATGCCTTTTCACGTCTTCCACGCAGTAGTCAATAAAACCCTTTCAGAAAGGAAGGCTGTATACTTATTCATTTTTGCCTCTAGATGTCCTTAAAGGCAGGAATTACTTTCAAAATCCAATTGGGGGGAAGAAAAAGAAAAATTCAGAATTTTTTTTTTAACAGTTTTATTGACATTGGTCTGAATTGACTCTCATTGCTCTACTTTCCGCACAAGAATAGGCATATAGATTGCCTTTATTTGCCATGTTCACTAGCATTAATTGAATGTCACATTAGGTGATAGAATGGCCAGTCATACCTCCAGGAAAATATTGGAGGAACTCGGATATTTCCCCACTGCCCATTTTGAGCTGTCAAAATGCGTTTTCCAATGACAGGAGCATTGTAAGATTGTTTTTTCTTTTTCTTAAATTTTTTTGAAGAAGCTTTTAAGATGCCAGATGTATCAAAGCTGAAATCAAACAAAAGTAATTCACCCAGAAAATTTTTCCACTAGATCTATAACTTGATACCATTTTTGCAAGGAAAAAAACTCACTCAAACAAAATAAACAGAAACAATACGATTTTTTCTGTAAACGCACAGAGCAGCACCACTTTCTGACTATCTGACAGAGGGCAAGAGATGCAAGAGCTTTTTAAACCGTGACACAATCATTGATCCTCCGACATTCCTCTCTCTCCCTCTCTCTCGTTGTCCATAATTGGGTGTTGTGTTTGAGACTGACATTTGGAAATGTCAATAACATGCACACTTGAGGCAAAAGAGAATTTAGATTAGACCTGGAAGGGACTGGGGAGCTTTAACTCACCTTCAAACGGGATCTCTGTTTAAAAACATCTGTGTGTGTTTGCACGACAGACTGACATATTATTCCATCGATGACCGATTCTTTTATGCCATATTTTGTTAAGAGAATCGAAACATCCCATTGACATCAAACACTTCATGATTTTCTACAAATATAGTGAAAAAATACCATGTTTAAGCCTGCTACAGCGATGGCGATTAGTGTGTGTGTGTGTGTGTGTGTGTGTGTGTGTGTAAACTGTAATAGGGCTGATCATTTATAATCATCATTTATATCATATTTACACCCTTGGGATCTGAGGAGTGCATAGACCCAGTCAGATGCCCCTGGGCTTGGGTACCAGTCAGAGTACCACCTTTTGGAGAAGCAGGTTAGTGACTCATCTAGGTTTAGCTCAGATATTAGTATCTGGGGCCTGAACTGCATAAATACATGTAGCTACAGAAACAGGGCTTGATGTATTGGTTCGGTTGAGGTTAAATCAGGTTAAAATGGCAAAAGCTCTTGAAATATTACAGAGCATACAAACATGTGACATTTAATAAGGGTTGGATGTAAGTGCAGGAGCACAAGGATGAAATGAGATGCCTGCCACCGTGTTTGTTTGTAATTTCATTTTTCAGTTACAGAAAGGAAAGCAGTTTGATGAAGTTGTGTGAGGCGCCTAATTCATTTGGCCCCATGCTTCTTTACTGCAAAGATAGTCAGTGCAGAGACTAGGGTGAAAAGGGGGCGTGCAAAAGAAAGGGAGCATCCCAGTCGGCCTCAGATAGTGTGGAGACAAGGAGAGACATTACATCAACTCTTAAAACCCCTAGCAATACCAGGAGGATGTAGACTGGAGAAGAAAGGGAGAAGGCTACGGGGCCATATTAATTAATCATGACAGGAGCCGAGAGTGACGTGCGGTTTCTGTTTACTCGAGCAGCCAGAGTCCTTGTACGGGCAGAATCAAGGGACTGAGCCACTTATTGAAGAACACAACAACTGCCTGTGTTTAAATATTTAAAGTAGGCAGGCAGCCGTGTCAGTGTTTAACCTTTCAGAGATGTGTGTTTGTTTCAAGCTGCAGTTCTGGGGTCTAAAATTAGCCGTTTGTCTGAAAATCTTTCTAGAATAATTTACATAGGCTGCTGCACCCATCTGGGGAATGCAATCAGGGGTAAAAGGACCCACGGTGTGTTTGATATTTCGCCATTTCATCTGGCAGGTATAAAATGGGTTTCTAGGCGGGGGTGTTGGAGTAATATTTATCTGATTTGACTGTGATTTCATTAATACTTCATAGACTGCACCATCTCTGAATGCCGTCCAGCAGCTTCTCCCATTCATGGCACCTGTATCCTGTGATCGATCTCCCTGCCTCGCGGACTTCAACCCGCCGGCCTCGGGCCTGTGCTCTGGACCCACTGTGGACATGGAAGCAAATATTGTAGTCCCACACCATCTTACCTTCCAACCCCATACTGTATCTAGCGCCGCACTTTGTTTTTTGAGATATGTGCTCACACTGGTGTTATTAACCCTTTCATTTCATACAAGCAGAAGAAGGCGGCGATGAAGATGAGGAATAATTATAATTGTTGATCACCACTTTAACAGCCCATAATATGACACTGCACCCTGAGCACAGGGAAGAACAATTCGATGCCTTTGAAGTGGATCATGGAGAGTGAAACACACACACTTCACTCATTGTCCCAAGATCTTTATTCAAGGGCCAGGCAGGCAGAAGAGACACTAACATCCAGACATACTGCGGGACACTTATTTTCAGAGTTTGTTGAATGCAGCCTTAAGACTACGATAGAAAATGCTGTTGTATGAACTGAGCTAAGATGAAGGGTGAGTGGAAAGTTTGGAGTGATGCCCAATTGGTGAGGCAGTCAAAATGTCACAGGTACTCAATCCCCACCTTTGTTTGTGATTGCCTGTCAGGATGTGGACTTGATTATGTCCTGGTCTGTCCAGAAAACTCCATCTGGATGTTAGAGAAAGGCAAGGCCTACACACCACTGTGTTTTATGCCCGATTGCTAATGAAAAAAGTCTTACATTTCAAAAGAGACTTTAGTTCTTCAGTAAGCATTTCAGAAGATCGGACAACCCCAATAGACAGTTATAGTAGAAGGTCAATAGAGTTTATTTTGGCCTAGACTAACTTGACTGAAGGAAAGGGTATGGTGAAGGTTGGGCACGAGGTTGGGGTCGTCTTCCTCCTGAACTGCAGCTTCAAACTCCATCAAAAGAGGATTGCCTACAGTTCAGCTCCCTTATGTTAGATTTTGCCTTTGAAACCTCTAACATTATCATTCAATTTTAGCAGTAGTGGTGGTAGTAGTTTAAATATATATAGGTGAAGGGCCAAATGCAGTATCACATTTTCTATCATAAGGGTAGTTTTTTCTAAGATCTTTCATGATCCATCTTAGCCCACTAACCAACCTTGCGCTGCCCCTCTGCACTGATTTAACTCATCACCGTGTGTTTCCGCTGCTCGAAGGTTTGATAAACAAGAACGCGTCTCTGGTGAAAGCTGACCTTGATTGCAGTTGATGGTTTAAACTGGGCCAACTTGCAAGTATTGTAAACAAGAAATTCTGACTTTTTTTTCACCCATAAACAATTTATCCTGCTTACCCCGAGTTCTGCTTCTGGTTGTCAAGGAAACATTTTCACTTTAGTTCCTGCAGACTAACATATAATCTTATTTAAAACACACCTTAGTGTTTAGAACATCCAGCACTGGGGGTCTGATATCTCAGACAATTTGCTAAATTCAGATGATTTATTTAAGCGATGGCAAGAGTTTTTTATTAGGCAAGCTATCATTATTTATTATTTGTGTCGTTTGTGGGTACTTTTCATTATGTGAACAAGACATTTATTTCTTTATTGATCTAATATAAATCTGAACATACTCAACTTGCAAATTGTTGGACTTCTTGGCCACTGACCATTTCAAATCATAGTTTCAGGTAAGCATGTTTATAAAGTCTTCAAAGCTACTTTGCATAGAAAACTGCACCAGGGATATGAAAACAAGTGATGGATATAGAGATCTATAGTTATTGTTTTAATAAGTTGACAACAAAGCTGTCATAACTACTTACGTTTTGTAGAAGTTTTTGCACATTTCCTGACATCTTCTGGGTAATTAGATTGCAAACCACTTTGAGAGGTAATTTCTATTACTGCATATTGTACTCAGCCCGAGAGAGAGAGAGAGAGAGAGACAAACCGAGAGACAGAGAAAGCTCTTTTGTGTTATTAAGGCCTCTTGTTTTCGCAGAAACTAGAATGGATGACTTCTGTCAAATCAAGGACTCTCCAGCATGAAAACTGGAAGGTGCGAAGGGGGGACTGATAAAAGGGAAGGACTGGAGAACCCGGCATCAACAGCCACTCGAGAATCACAGAGAATTTGTCAGCATTAGGTTTTCGATTTATTAACTCAAGTGAGAACTGCTGGTGCAAAGTACCAATAATGAATAATTTATCAAAAGTCTGAGGTTTCTGAAAAAAAATCTTTATATTCATAAAAATGAGAAGCAGAATAAGGAGAAGAAAGAGGGGAAACAAAAGCAGAAGAAACGCTGTCAAAGCGCGATACTCCCAGATTTCGTCTCTCGCTTTATTTATCATATATTTACATTTTAAATTAATTTGATTTGTCCCACAGAGGAGACCATCCTGGCATTTACATGTAAATTAATATAGGGGTTTCTGTTCATGTGACTCTTCTCCTTAAAGGGAATATTTTTATTATTGTTTTAATGCCACATAGAATGTCACAGTTTTACATTTTACCCTTTAAATGCTGTGTAATGAATTCCATCACCCTGCTTCATGCGCTGCACTTGTCCTCTGCTTTCCTTTAACATATATACTTTTATAAATAAATTACTCTTCGTTACCAGTTTTTCATTCCTTAAATACTGATGCAAGGAATACAATAAACATACTGCGTTTTCATTGAACCTCAAAGGCCACAAATCCACACCCTGCATAGAAAGGGGATACTTGAAACAGCTGTGCAGCTTGTTTCACTATGAAGACGAGTCAGTCTGAGTTACTGTGGAGTATCCCTGCTTTAGGAGTGCACACATTTCACACCCCCAGAAGTGAAGATGTCAGGATGCTGTTGCATCAAGTACATTAATAAAACATCTGCAGTGCGGCTTTATTCGTGAGGATCTGCGTTTTGACTCATCCCTTACAGTTGTTCCTGATCATTTTAATTTCCAGAAGAATTAGGAACAATAGTAAGAAGTTAAACTAGAAGTTACCATAACTGAAGCTGAGTGCATGTAACAGTATGGTTTGCATGATATATTATTGGATATATATTTGTATGGTAGTATGCAGGTTAATAACAATGAGAAGGATCATTTTGGTTCTGCATTAGCAATTATTAAAAGTAAGTAGATTAGTTGCTGTAGTATAATATTATGTAATATGTATGTTATAAGTATGTTATAATGGTGTTATAAGGATACACGTTATTTTTAGTAGTAGTATACTGTATTATTGTCATTATTTGGATTGAATGATAATATAATAACCAATATACAGTGCAAATAGGCCACACAAGTAATTAAACTGTTTTTACAGCATGACCCCTTTACAATATGCAAATACAAGCCCAATAAGGACCATCATTATATTAAAAAATAAATTTGCTATCAATAATTTTTTATCGTTGCAGTTTTATGTCATTACGGGCTATGGTTACTATGGAATCGTAGGCAGAGGCAGAGGAAGAACTCTGAAATGTTTAATCTGTTATAAATCAATAATTTTGGATGGTAAAAACATCATCAACATTAAATAAAATATGTGTATACAAGATAGAGCATAACCATACATTCCTGAAGCCCACTAAACACTAATCTTGTTTCACATTATCATTGCCATGACCCTCACCAGGGCAAAGGGGCATAATATGAACCAGCCATTATTCGTATTAACATTATGAATATTATTTTCATTATAACATGAAAAAAGAAAAATAGGTGCCGCACAAGAATGTGAAACAAATAATTGCTACATATATGGAATGGATAGATATGTGTGACTGTGATTTTAGTATACTTTAAAGGAAAGGCATCTGTGTGTGTGAGTTACCGGTGCTCTTATCAGAAACAAACAACACATCTCCAACACATGGTGACATTTAATCAGTCCGGTGCACCGAGAGGATCGGAGGCAAGTCGTTGCCAGTTTAACTATCAGAGTGAAGTGTGTTGCCTGGCCCTTCAGATAGACCTGTGAGGGGAATTCATGCTTTAGAAAGTCGCTTGTCTCATGTCAAAATATATATATATATATTTATACAGAGTCAGTGAGCTAATAGATTCTTAACATAAACGCTTTGGCATCCATCAAGTGCCTAAGGTGGCTGGAAATCGTAAAGCATAAACTAGAATTAATATAATGAGCGGGGGGGGTGGATTGAAAATGACATGAAGGAAAGAGCTTTAGTGGACATTATAGGAGTTAATTGACTCAAACATTGGGATGAATGTCTGAACTGCTGTACCTGTAAAGGCTGTAAAGGATGAACGTACGGCCACAGCAGTACAAGATGCACCCCACCCTCCTGTCCGTCTGGATGATGTTGCACAAATCATTTTATTCTAATGTTTATTTATTTTTATTTGCAAACACCAAGACTACAATAACAGTGCAATATTACACACCGTAGAGAACTACAATCAGATACAAACAACTTATACAAAAATATGAATTCAGATTTTTACAGGGGTTCAATTAACTTACTTTTAAGTAAGACTTTTTGGCTTTTTGAGGTTTACCATTTTTGCAAAACTTAACACAATTCATACAATTGATGAATTCTGCATGAAAGTATAAGGAATTAACTTGATTTTGATTAATGAATGTAATATGTGTCTGAAATATTATCGTCGCACAAATCATCCCACCGTACTTTGTCAGGATGACGTTGCACAATTCACGTTTTTCAATGAATAAATTCTGTACAACAAAATACTATGATACACTACTTGATTTTACTTTTGATTATATAAAATGCTTTTAAATGTTTGGGTTTGGAATGCCCATAAATTACCATGTGGAATCACTGGCCTCTTTAAACTAAAGTATTTTCCTTAAATTATTCAATTGTAACTTTGCACTATCCTACACATCTGAATGCCTAACAATTTGCAATTTGTTTCCCAACTGCTAAATGCTAATATCACCACTGCGATGGGTTATGACTCCGGCAAATTAAATATATTCAGAAAATGAGCGCGTCAGATTTAATAATCGTCTTCCCTTTGTACGAATGTAACAGAGCATATCAGGAAGACTACAAAGATATGTCTCTCTCTAGATTTTACTTGCTAATGCGATGCTGGGCCAGGGTATTTTGAAGACTGGCACCATATAACACAGAATACTATTAAACAGTTAATTAATTGGAAAAAAGTTTTCACATTCAAATGATATGCTCCCCCTGTCAAACTGACCCAATAAATACAAACACAACAATGACAGTGCATTTTTATCCGGTTCTACTTAGTTTTATGATGTTACGATCAGTTCCGTGCTTCTAAAGATGAGGGACAAAGCCTAATTGTGGAATGACAAAACCCAACGTGGTGTTGAAATCGAACAGATCGTCGCCAATCACTCATCAGTGTCACTTCACTGTCCTTGATTTAAAGACAAGTCAACCGAGCCTGGTTGGTGGCCACGGTGGTCTGGCTTGTCCAAGCACAGATTGGCAGAGACTCATGTGCCTTTATCCAAATTGTTCTTTCCTTTCTAGACCACTGCATGTGCCACTGAATAGCTCCAAACGCGATAAGAAGAGTCAGTCTAACTGTGAGGAACCAGGAGCCAAGGGGAGCTGGAAACAAACAGGACAGATGTGTGTTGGTGCACCTGCCTTTGTTCTCATGCCATCCCACCGCACAGGACTGGCATGCTGGCGAGTATAGCGCAGTCCAGCTACACAAATGCACATTAGAACAGACTGCTTATGTCGAGTTGGGCAAACATGGAGAGCACAGTCTTCGAGGAACAGAATGAACAGGCATCCTCTCAGAACTAACTAACCTGCATATTTGTAACATGGTGAGGGCACTGTTAAACTACGCCACCCTGCAGATTTGGTTAAGGGGTCACAGTCCCCTAAATTCAATTCTGTAATACCTTCCCCGGGATATTTTTACCAGTTAAGTGGGCACAGAAATGTAAAATTTAAGTCTTTTGTCACATAAAACAATATTTAAAAGAAACAGATGTTTCCAATGATCATCATGTAGATACAATCAGTACAATTAAAATAGTCTTATATCCAGTCACACAGAAGTGGAGTGCAGGAGAGACCAAGAAAATAAATTACTAGCACACTCTGCACAAAAAAAGGCTCTCTTTTGCATGTTTCTTTAAAATACCCAATTTTTCCATAACACCACCAGTAAAATATATCATTTTTCAATTTAAATATCTCCTTAGTCTTAGTTCCTTCATTTTAGTTTCTCTTCATTTCTGTCACTTCTGCACTGCACCTCTCACACACACAATCACTCCAGGATGCCAAAGAAAAAAGCTGTTCCAAATTATCCAATTAACAATCAATTAAAATGTTTGCTAGTTAGAGCAGACTGGGGAGAGGAGATCACCTAGTGAAATAACATTAAACACAAAATAAACCATGCAATAAAGTGAATAAATGTATATATATATATATATATATATATTAAAAAACTGAAACTATGCAAACAAAGAAAGACTCTTAATTATAACCCTGTTACACTTTGTAATCCAAGGGAATAGTCCAACATATACTGGAATACATTATAGGTCTTTGAAGGTAGAAGGTTCACACCAGCAAGACATTTATAGTTACTTTTATATCCATTTCTAAAGGTTACTGACAGCAGTTGCAGGGCATGTGAGCACACCCAATGTCTGTGCTGTTCAGCTGGCTGAAGCCCCTTTGGTTTATCATCGGGGAACAATGGAGCTGCTTTCTCTGGTGATTGTACTTTCAGACACTTTAAAATAGCCAAGAAGCAAAAATAGAAAGCCAATAAATAAGGAGACTTTTTTCTCTTAACTATCATATAGATGGAAACACACAAGGATAAATATTTAAAGTTGTATTTGTCATGTGAACACTATTGCATCCACTCTTAACCCAAAGCCAAGGTCAATTTCATCACAACTGTTTGATGAAGTAATGCGCACCATGTTTCTTTTTCTTATTTTGTTTTTTCATTATCCATTTCACTTTTTTTCTCCCTCTCTTCTTCTTTCCTTTAATAATTATTTTTTTTCTTTCTATCCCATTGCGAGGGTCCAAGAGCAACAAAAATTAAACATGTACAATAACACTCAAACATGAAATTGATGTCTATGTGAAGCATCTTGTCACAAAGCAACACCTTGTCACATGCAGATGCCCCTGGGCTACATGAAGGAACCTCATTAAAGAGAGTGAGGGGCCTTCACACAAAAGGTTGATGATGTAAGTCTGACCTTTCCTATTGGTAAGGATCAGCAGGGGACTGATGAGTGGACATTTGATGTTGCAATCTGAGAAGCCAAGGGTGAAGTTCACAGAGCAGATAAAGGACCTGCTGTAATTACCTGTGTATTATTATCCAAAATAATGGAAAGGCAAAATGATCCTGTCACGAAGCAAGCACGGCTGCCCCTAATTGACATCTCTGCTGACAGTGTGTCAAGGGGGCATCTGGGCCAAAGCAAAGCACCACACGTGTTAATTGGGGCTTTTGTTCGTGATTTCTCAAAGATAGGTGGGAGATTTAGTTGAAGGTGCAGTGGATGGCATTCTGATTGGACTGTGAAGAGCTATTTTAAATAAGATTACGAATCCACATCGGAATGAGAAAACTACCAAAGATGACAATAAAACAACAACACAGAAACAACTTGGATAATCTCCATGCAAACATGCAGGAGAGTTCAGAACCCATGCTCTGAGTGCAGTAGGAGGGGTGCCCCAGTTGACTAACGTACCAACCCGTCAACCAATGCCAACCAACCCATCAACTGAAACCTCTATAAATAAAGAAACAGGAGCCACTGACCTGGTTCTGCCCATCTATCAGGCATGGCCGAAATATGCCTATCAAGGGACAGATAGCCTAATGCAAATTATAAGGGGCATATTGATCCATCAGCTGGCAAAGAGACAGGCTCACCACTGAAGGAAATGGTTCAGTGGAGTAGTAAACAACAACAACGACAATAACAAAAAAGATTGCATTCCCCAAGGACCAGATTTTCATCACCCCCTGGCATTGACAGAAACGGAGCATAAAAGAATACATTCTCTCCGTCTGTCTATCTCCCTCCCTCCCGCTTTCTCTCCCCCTCTCTCTCTCTGCCCCTCCCCACCCTCTCCATATCTCTCCCTATTCCCCAGCCAGGAGTAATCAAGTCAGTTTCATCTCATCACCTACCCCCCACTCAGTTACTTCATGCACAGAGTGTGTCATTTACCCACATCAACCTCACCCCTGTGGACCAAGCCTCTCCAATTGAAGAGTAAACTCAAAAGAGCCCAGAAGGAAACTCAACTTCATCGCCTCTTCAGTGTCAAGGGGTCCTGCACGACCTTTTTCCCAGAAGCACCGTTGCTCAAGTGAAGTTGTTAGATGTGAGCTAGGCGTTTTAAAATCCTGTTTTCCGACCACCTTTTCCATGAAGCACAGTGCAAGACACCATCCTGAGTCTCGGTAATTATGGAGGTGTGAACACAGCAAGCCTTAAAAGCATTTTTTCCCCTTTTACTTTTTCCCCTGCCTTTTTAAATGTCAGAATCAGGCTCGAAGTGTTTTAAAACCCTTTGGAGGCGAGGGAATGAGAGAGAGGCATTGGCGATCCCTTGGAAATTTTATTTTCTAATTCCTAAGCATAGGCAGCGCATGACTGATTTAGAGAGAGAGAGAGAGAAAGATTCTGCATTGGTAGTAGATCATACTTGTTAAGTTGTTTTTCAGGTGAGGGAAAAAAGTATTTGATCCCCTGCTGATTTTGTAAGTTTGTCCACTGACAAATAAATGATCAGTCTATAATTTTAATGGTAGGTGTATTTTAACAGTGAGAGACAGAATAACAACAAAAAAATCCAGAAAAACGCATACATTGATTTGCATGTTAACGAGGGAAATAAGTATTTGACCCCTTCGACTTAGTACTTCGTGGCAAAACCCTTGTTGGCAATCACAGAGGTCAGACGTTTCTTGTAGTTGGCCACCAGGTTTGCACACATCTCAGGAGGGATTTTGTCCCACTCCTCTTTGCAGATCCTCTCCAAGTCATTATGGTTTCGAGGCTGACGTTTGGCAACTCGAACCTTCAGCTCCCTCCACAGATTTTCTACGGGATTAAGGTCTGGAGACTGGTTAGGCCACTCCAGGACCTTAATGTGCTTCTTCTTGAGCCACTCCATTGTTGCCTTGGCTGTGTGTTTTGGGTCATTGTCATGCTGGAATACCCATCCACGACCCATTTTCAATGCCCTGGCTGAGGGAAGGACGTTCTCACCCAAGATTTGACGGTACATGGCCCCGTCCATCGTCCCTTTGATGCGGTGCAGTTGTCCTGTCCCCTTAGCAGAAAAACACCCCCAAAGCATAGTGTTTCCACCTCCATGTTTGACGGTGGGGATGGTGATCTTGGGGTCATTCCTCCTCCTCCAAACACGGCGAGTTGAGTTGATGCCAAAGAGCTCGATTTTGGTCTCATCTGACCACAACACTTTCACCCAGTTCTCCTCTGAATCATTCAGATGTTCAATGGCAAACTTCAGACAGGCTTGTACATGTGCTTTCTTGAGCAGGGGGACCTTGCGGGCGCTGCAGGATTTCAGTCCTTCACGGCGTAGTGTGTTACCAATTGTTTTCTTGGTGACTATGGTCCCAGCTGCCTTTTATACAGGTAACGAGCTGAGATTAGGAGCACTCCCTTTAAGAGAGTGCTCCTAATCTCAGCTCGTTACCTGTATAAAAGACACCTGGGAGCCAGAAATCTTGCTGATTGATAGGGGATCAAATACTTATTTCCCTCATTAACATGCAAATCAATTTATAACTTTTTTGAAATGCGTTTTTCTGGATTTTTTTGTTGTTATTCTGTCTCACTGTTAAAATACACCTACCATTAAAATTATAGACTGATCATTTCATTGTCAGTGGGCAAACATACAAAATCAGCAGGGGATCAAATACTTTTCTCCCCTCACTGTAAATGCTGCTGGTGTAAACCATTTACGGCACAACAGTTTCAAATCACATAAGAGAATATCTTATTTATTTTTAAGGCAGATGCAATTTGTGCCAATATGGTGAACTGCCACATCATACTCATTGTATTAGGAAAAAGAGAAGATTATGAACAGAAAAGATAGAGTATCTTATCTCCATCTTACTGCACTCTTTATCACTGTGTGCAGAAACTTCATACAACTTAAAGAGCAATGGAGGGGGTGGGGACACTGTGACGTAGGTATAGTTTGAACACATAATTCAGTTTTCCTCTGCACAGCAAAGATCAGAATCTTTCAGCAGAAGACAACATAAAATGGAAACATCTGACATCACTATGCCAGGATGTCCAATACTTCTCCTTGAAAAAAAATACATAGAAAAATAGAAATAAGGACAAGCCTGAAATTAAAGTCCCACAAGGGTATTGCTCGCTTCCTAACCCTGTACTGTCAATACACACATGTGTAGAGGGTAAAACTGCTAGTCACATTAAGCCCTTTCTCCCTTTAAAGAATGAAAAGAAAAAAGATCATTTGAGAGAGACCATTTTTCAGATATCTGAAACACAAATTCACGATTTTCTGCCTCTCTGCTGCTGAGCTCTGGCACTTTTAGACTCAGAGAGAGAAAAATAAATACAAATCAAAAGGTAATCTCTTGGAGGAGGAAAAATAAAGTTCCCTGATGGGAAACAAAATATTAAATCCCGGCTGTGTCCACTGGTCCAGGCACAAAGTCGCACCACACACTGCTCAGAAACGGCTGAGCACAGGTGTGAAGCGGGGGGCTGGAGTGGGCCGTGATCGTGGCTGCATGTGTGCCTGCACTGAACTATGAAATGTGCAAAGAAACTCACACAAAAGGGCGTGCTGTCTGCAGTCAATTGAGACTCTGCTGGCGATTGGAGATTTGCAACGACCTGTGACTCCTGAGAGAGAGATCAAGAACAAGACTTTCTGAAAACTCCCCCCCAAACTAAGCCTTTCTTGTACGGCTTTAGGCCACAGTGGCTTGTATCACATCTTTATAACCATTTTGAAGAGGTTGAGTACATTTGATCTAAACAAAGCACTCAATTACTTAATTAATTTACACACTATCTTGTGCCTGTAAAGCATTTAAAAGCATGACTAGAATTTAACGACATTTATTTATGAATGTCCTGATGCTGGTATAGCAGAGGAAGGGGGTGGTAGGAAAAGAAAAAAAAAAAAAAACAGTGTGAGAAAGCAAGAGTTAAAACTCCACAGCGAAGTGTGTTGTGTTTGTGTGTGTGTCAGAGTGGTTTCTACACAGAAGAGCACGGTTTGGCACGAGAGCCCCCCCCCCCCCGGAGAGCCCCTGAACATTGACACAGCGCTTTTAATGAACGAGGAGAGCTGGTGACTCAAGATAACAGCCATTGTTATTAGTTATCTGGTGTGTGGTCTACTAAAGCCCATTTATATCTCTTATCTCAATGGTCCCCCTGAGCTCCTCCAGCTTTGCGCCACAGTACTTTGTAATGGTGAAGCTAATTGTAGTTCACACTTTGCTGATTAAAGAGCACCCCAGGGACACCCTCTGCTGGCTTTCGGGCTGAGGCCTCCATGCTAGGCCACGTCTCCATGGCGACAGCCCAGGGCACTCTGGGACCTAGCGTGCTTTAGCTGAGACTGAAGCCATCCCTTATTCTTAAAGGTAAACAAAGAAGAAAAAAGGGATGGAAATTAATTATGTTGGGTTGCAGCCAAGAAGCGATGCGTGATGCTGTTAACATTATCATCTGCCCACTGCTTTCTTAGGTGGACTTTTATTAGTGATTATCTTTTTGCCATGCATCCTCATATCACCCCCCCTTCACCTCTTCCGCCCTTCACCCCCTTCAGTGGTAGTGACTAAGAAGCAAAGTAATTCTGCAGGATCAATTACCCAGCCTCTCTAAAGTCCTTTCTCAGACAAATGGCAAAGCGATAGAGCTTCAGTGATAAAATCTGCAAAGTTCAATGTCCCCTGGGCACAATGACTGACTGCGATGGCCCCTTCTTGACCTCCAGTGGGCACAGAGTAAGTAGAGCTCACAGTGACACCAAGGGACAGACTAACCCCACTCCATGAGTTCATCTTAAAGGAACACAGTGAGAAATGGAGTTGCCTCAAGCGGATATTCAGAACCGCCATCACAAGGAATTTCCTTTTAAAGTGTTTGAGTGAAGGCAATGCTTAAGCTGCCAAATTATTCATTCATCCACAAACAAAGCGGTTTCTGGAGAGGATTCAAGATGTATTTGACCTCCAGCACAGGTACGGTATAAACAGTTAATTAAATTTGGGTTCTAGGAGATTTGGGTTTTTTGGCAGTGGGGGCATTGTTAGTGTCCTTCCAAGATCTGTGAAAGAGTATAACAACCAACCATGTGTTACATTGATACTCTTAGTAAATGCAATATGACTGTATTGCCCGACACCTGCTGGAGAGAGAGAGACATTTTTCAGTTCGTATCAGATTACCAAATACGCACATTGCCGAAGCAAACACATGAACTTCAGTCAATTACAGGTGTTGTCCTAAAGAGGAATTATACAAACAAAAATCAAAAGAGAAACAAAACAAAATCCACAAAATGGTTAGCCTTATCGACAACAGGGTGAGATGACTTTACCTGTCTAAAGCCCATGACCTTGGTCTCTCTCCCAACATTGACACCCCTCTCTGATGAGGGACATGTTGTACCAGGACTGGAAAACAAACCTCGGAAAGATTAAGCACTTTGTCTTGGCCTAATTGAGTAATTGGCCAATCAGTGGCCATTCATTAGCCCCTCTTTCTGTGATACAGATATGGACTGTGCCAATCACTGGCCATTTATCACTGGATGCGACTCCCTCGTTTAAATGTAAATGATTCCCGAGGCAACAGCATGCGGTGGACACATCATTCCTCGCCCCCTGGTTACCTTTCCTTTTCAATTACCCAGATGAGCCAAGGCACTGGGGCCAAACCTGTCCCCTGAAATCAGAGGTGAATTACCCACAAAGACCAAATGGGGTGGGACTGGTGAAGGGCTGTGTGAAGAGTAGGCGGGGTTTGGTTCTCTGGCCTGGTTCAGAAAAGCATCTTTAGGAATAAAATAAAATGAATGTTTCCGTTATTTTCCACTGCTAAGAACATATAAATCATGTACAGGGTTGTATTAGTTTTGACAGTGAGAGACTGCTAGAATACATACAGCTTTAGTTTTTGAAAAGCAGGTGGGGAATAATGTATTTTTCCAGTATTATACATCTGTATTTTGCCGATAATACGAAAACTGAACTTCAGGGCTACAGAAACAGAATATGTTTAAACGGTGTATATTATCTGTTCTCTAGGTACTGTTATCTAGGTATTGATATTTGATGGGATTGTGAAGAATGACACTTAATGTACTCCCTGTCCTGTGTTGAAAGAAGGGAATATGCTTGAATACCTGACACTGTTAAAATGAGATCAGCTCAAAGTGGGGGTCTCACTATTTAATGAGTGGGCAGCATCCAGCCCAGTTATTCAGCGTCATGCCATCTGGAGCCGAGGATCAATTCATCAGCCGAGGCTTCCACATCCTGTCGACTCCGTTCCTTGTGCATTCTTGCGAAAACAAAAAAAGATATGAAATTCAAAAATGTGCCACAAATGTGTGCCTGCAGTCGTACTCGGGGAGGGCGAATGGGCAGAGAAAAACCTGGGGCGGGACAACATCATTGTGCTTTCCTTGACCCAAGCCGGCACAGCAATATAGACCAGTCACAACGGATCTCCCTGACGCTCCCCGGCGCTTACGAGATCACTCGAGAAGACTGAAGAGGTGGCCATTGTTCAGGCTCAGCACATGTTTATATTTCTTAACAGTTAAAAGCTGAGCTAAAGCACCCAAGACACCAAACAAAATGGCACAGGACCTGAAGACAAGTAAGGAAATGTAGTGTGAGAGTTTGTGCTGAGTACCCATTTAATAATACTCCAGTAATAACTGGATAAGTCAAAGACAATCACCTGCTTTCCAGTTACACTATCTCTTGCCCCGAGTGAGGAAAGTTCCCTTTAGTCAGTGTAGTAATGAAAAAAAATGAAAAAACATGGCCATGCTGAACATTTTCATAAAGCACAATTTTAATAATTTCCTGAATCAATAATACATGTACCGTCTATTGCCAGTTGTTTTATACATACTGTATATGACACATGCTTTGTAGGACATACAGAAGCAGAAAAGCCAGTTTACATTCGCTCACTTGTTTTAAAAACACTGGTGGATTCCCCTGACACGTGGAGACAAAGTCTATAGTGTCTCTCTTTTTGCAGATTTAGGTGCACTGTTTAAACAAATGCTTCCTGCTTCCTTCACATGTTGGGGAAAGCTTTGAGCGTGCCCCAGAGCTGCCCATTCCCGAGGGGGTATGGAAAAGCATCACAGGATGCCGAATTCTCCATCTGAGCAATTACTTTAAAGTTTGTCAGCTAGGCAATCAAATCAGGTTTACCTTGCAATGCCATGACACTCACAGTTTGAATGGATCTGTGCACATTTGCCTTCTCACTTATGGGTTCCATCCCAATTGAATTGTGCCGTCATCCTTCATCACAGACATGCGCTTCTTTAATTCTTTCCTTTTTTTCTTTTTCCTCCCAGAAATTACTTTACAGTGGGTCACATAATGATGTCGCCTACGCTTTTTAAAATGTCAGAACAATGATTTTAAAACAAATAAGTTGCACAGGTCCGTTCAACAGCTGACCAAAATGCTGTGTCTGAAATGCATTTCCTGATTGAATGGCAGGAACTTTTCCCACTTCATGTTGGGGTTTGGATATAAACTTTAAAAAGAGAGGTTAAAAATCTATTTATTTACTAGGCCCTATATTAACTAACACGTTCAAAAGAACTCATTGGTCTGGCTTTCTCAAAGGCTTCATGTTTGAATGACAACGCGCACCAAGTACTTTAACCTCCTGCCCCCACAATCCTCCTAGAATCAGCAAGAGAGCGGGCCAAGGGGTTAAGGCTTCCCCTCTCTCATTACTTTAGTTAGTGGAAAACACAAGTGCTACAATAACAATGCAGGCAGAGTAGAAAATAGGCTTTGTCTCTCTTGGATCCCATTGGACCTTCCAGATAATGAAAAGCTGTCAGGGTCCACTAAACACAGTCACCAGTGGATAGTTTCATAGTTTCAAATTTGAGGCAAGTGCCAAAGTACAGAGAAAGAGAGCCAGAGAGATACAGAGAGAGAAAGCATGGTTAGGGAATGTGAAAGAGCTGCTATATTTATTGAATCTGAGAGAACCTGGCTACAATATGAACCCAAGAAGGTGTGTGTGTGTGAAGGTGAAATTTCCTTGACTTGCATTACCCTTTTTTAAAATAATTGATGTATTATTCTATAATCTGTACAGATTCTGACAGAAATACTAACAACAAATAATTTGTTCAGTTATCATTCATCACTGCATTACCATTAAGTAACCGCTTTATTACATTTTCAACCATTAAACTTTCAAATAATTACATAATGAAGGAACTGAATAAATTGCATTACAGAGTGGGTGTTGTGGGCGTCTTCGTCTTACACAAGAACTTCAATTATTAAGCAACACAAAAAAATGTAATTGTCCTGTAATTCTCCCTGGCCAACACTAATCCAGTTTCACACATTTACAGAGGGGAAGTGATTTTCACACTGCGTCTGCTACTGCAGTTTTCAATTGTCAATACAGATTTTCTTTAATTCAGACGGTTTCTCCGCTGTTTATTTTTAATGTTCTGTAGACACAGCTTCCCTTGGTTTCGCAGCGTGCCGAAGACTGTTTGACTTGCTGGCAAAAGTGAAGTAGCTCCTTGGTACATCTTTTTCAACATATTCGTCTGTGACTACACAACAGCCAGTTCCGTATTCATAGATCCCCTTCTCTCCACACCAGCCTGATCATGTGACTGAAGCAGCCAGATTCTCGCCGCTCTCCAGTGTTTCTTATACATTGGCTTCACGCCCATGTGTCAAGCTTGCAGGACGTGAGGTCACAATCCCGGAACCCCTCATTTGGTAACAGATCCTCACCAGACCCGCTGTGCTCCCTCTGCACATCAGCACAGACAGAATACTTAATGTGGTTTGCAGCAACAAACACACAGAGGACTCGCTTCAATGTCTACGCACATTCTTCCTTGCTGACCACCATCAACCGTGGATCAAGTGACTGCAGATTTCGGTTAAGGGGATACTTGAAAGCCTCCTTCAAGAGTTGCTCCAAGGCTTTTTCAGTTCTAAAAGTTCTCCGATGTCAGTCTTGGAATAGTGCGTGTGATGAGCCTGGTCTGTGAAGGGAATATCAAGGACCTTCAATATTGATATTGCTTTTTTTTCATTTTTAGAAATTCTTTTAGGAAGCATTCCATCAAGACTTAACAAAATACAATTCTGTTTTTACAGCAAGTCAGAAATATGGGTCTAAAACGTTCAGCTGCTGAATTTCTCTCATATAAATAAGTTAAATCATTCACATAACAAAGTATTTTTTATTTCCAGATATTTTTAATGTGTATTTTTGTACAACATATTGCAGACCCTAAAAAGGAAGGGAGTCACCTCTTCAGCAAGGCTTTGAAATGTATGACTTGCCAACCAAAGGTCACAGCTGCAGAGCTCTCTGTTATATTAGCTTTTTCAACCCATCAATGCTGGCAAAACTGGAGCGTGAAGTTGTCACATCCTGTTACCTTATTAACATCTTCTTTTCTGGCAAGGGTGTCTTTGGACAGCCAATAAAAGCTGTAGAGTGTCCCACCCACTTGCTATGCCACCATCACAAAATGCACTGTGAACTATGTGTGATCCTCACCTACCCACGCTCAGCCGTGATTTATTTAAATCCTTCTGCACTTGCTCCTGTTTAGTGGCCAAGATATTCCAGTTCACGTTGGCGCCATCCATTGACTAATGCAAAAGGTCCTTAAAACCGAAGGCACCAATTCAGAACAAACGGATTTCGTTCTTACTTCACAGCTGTCCCAGATGCAAGCGTAACGGTTTAGACTGAAGATGTGTGTTGAAGCGCATGAAAACCTTCAGGCAATCTCACTATCTGGGAACTTTATAACATTAAACTGGGACATAGATCTATTGAAATCAGACACTTTGCTGGCATAACCTGCAAAAGTGATGCTTTGGACCAAATCAAGTGGAGACATCTTAGGAAGGTCTTCATCTAGTAATGGAATGACAAAGGCTGATGTAGTTATTCAATTTGAAGGATTTTTAGAGATCTGCTGATTGGTGGTCTTCCTCTAAGTATGTAGAATAGCATATAGTATGATATATAGTATACGAGTCTTTCCCTTACATTGTTCCACTTCTCATAATGTGTGATATTGATTCTGTCTTTGCCATGAGGGCCTCATAGGACCTTCAGGTGGCAATGACATGACCAAGGCTCCACCCAACAATCTCTGATCACTTGATTTGTTTACTAATGCCCCCATATTGTTCTTTACGAACGGCTCCAATGGGAACGTCTACACATGGTGTGCAAACAGTGCTGACCAAGTCCTCCAGCAATATACTTTGTTGCACAGTTTGGAAAATTGGATTTCACACCAAAATCTCCAGGTGCTTTATCCCTGAGGGTAATGCACTAATAACGTTCACTTAGGCAACAGATTTTCATTCTGTAGGTAATTTATAAAGATCATTCCGGTCTCTTGGCGTGTCTTAATTACAGGTCCAGTTGGAAGCTACAGAGCACAGGGGCAGCCGAGGTAAAGGCTCCAAAGTGTCTCTCTTGTTTAAGTCTCGTGTCAAATTACAGTAGCCCATTTCCCACTGGGTTGCAAATCTCGTTTTCTGCACTGGAGCATGGCGACAGTTTGAGGTCTCGCAGTGGTGTTTCATTCTCAAAACTATAAGCTCGTAGGCCATCAACTTATTGTGATTATTAATATAATTCCTATTTTTGGCAACTGCAGCAACACTTTGCAACGGCAGATGGAGTACCGGTAAAATAAACCAAAGTTGTAGCACCGGGATAAGCAGCAGGAACATCAAATGAAATGCCAGAAGTAGTAGAAGTGTCGACAGCAGTAATATCACATAGCAATTAATGCTAACTCATGCTTCCTTCATCCATTTTTCTTATTTTTTTTATCCCACTCCACAGCGGTAATCTTGATCGTTTGGTCTGCCATTTTTATTTTTATTTTTAATCTCCCTCTTCCTGTTGTTTAAAAATTAATCTTGGCGTGTGGTCCTGTCTCTTGTTGGCCTATGATCTCTGTCCTCTAATCTTCCTTTTCTTCTTCAGTGATACAAATAAAAATAAATAAACACTGCAGGATTCTAATAGATCACAAGGACGAACCTCCACTGTGAGACTTCAAACTGTGTCGAGAGCAGCTACCTCAAAGAGACCTCTATAAGGCACCAGTAAGCTGTCAACCCAGCAGGAGCAGGATTTAAACAATAAAGACAACACTGTTTCTGCAATACCTGACTTCCAGGAGACCACTGCTGTGTGGCACCGCATGCAGAAATAATCCATGATCATGTTTTGAAAATACCATTTGGGATAGAAAACTGAGTTAATGGCCAAGGTGTGTTTCCCAGGGGATTTATACTGGTGTTGAGCGTTGAGTTTCAGTTGTGACATTTCCCCACACTTAAAAGCTGAGATTGTGAATCTATCTGAAACAGACCAGACTGGTGTAATAGCACAGATTTTTTTCATCCAAGGAATCATTATTTATTTTTGTATAAATGTTTTAACAGTTAAAAGTAATGTCAGGGAGTTTTAAAAGTGGAACATAAAGTTTGTTTAAGTGGGCCAGTAAATTAAGACAAAGTAATTTTGTCACCAGGAAGAAAAATAAAAAAAGTCAGAAAGATGTTAATATATATAAATACATGTTTACTCTTGCAACCATCAGACTGTTTGATTTAAGTTTGGACTGGTTTCAGAAGAACTCACATCAAGCTGAACAGTCTAATGGGTATTAAACAACATTTCTGTCTGAGAATACCGTTCTCTGCCATTCAAATCCTCTGTGATCTACACCGAGTTTCACAGGCTTTCATCGCAATGAGAATGAGTGACTGAATTTGCTCAAAGGTCACTTTTCACCCCACGCATAAGAGAAATATTAAGAGCCATTTTCTGAAAGTACGGCTCACAGTTAGATTGCACTCTATAAAAAATGTCGGCGAAAATTTAATTAAATGCATTTTTAAAATATATTCTCACTTACATGAATGGAATATTGGCATATGTTGACATATACTGATAAGGCTACATTATTTCAATGTATGACTGCCAAATATAAATCCCAACTTATATTTTTTGAAAAATGGATGTCATTCAATTCTCCTAAATATATCTGCATATTTTTCTTTTAAATTATATAGGTTTGCTATTTTTGTCGCAGTAGCTCCAAAATGCCTACAACTTAATCTATTTCAAATCTTAAATGCTTATATTTCATATATTTCAAATCCTAAATGCCTGTTGTTCCCTTCCAATGAGGACATTCTGATAGTACAGGCAGTGACAAGTGTTTGCTGCTCAAAGGGCCTGGTCTAAATTAGATCACACTGTGTACAATGTGAGTGACATATGTCTCTTCCATATGCGTACGGCCACTCAAAGTTATGGCAGGAATTGATTTGTGTTTTTTTATTTAACACACACAATGTGAAGGCCTGCTTTCTCTCTCTCACCTTCTCCCATTTGTCAGAGCCTAATAACCCACTTCTGCATTGCATTTGCTCTCTCATATTAGCATACTCAGGCATGGCATGATATCTCTCCAACTGCCACGTCTGATTAAACTGTGTTGTCGAGCGCGTGTGCACATGACAGCTCCCATTCTCTCCGCCTCGCGACTGAGGGGAAGTGACACGAGGCAGAACGGCATGCGGCCCTTGGAGAAACACGCTTGCCCACCTCCCCCTCGGTGGCGGGGCTCCCATGCCCCTGGGCGACCGCACAGCCGAGCGAGCTGAAATCTGGCTGTTTAATGTCATCATCAAAAGCAAGGCGAATGCATTTCCCTTCCTTCTGGTTATAGTAGTCTACGCTGTGGTTCACACCAAGAAGGCTAAAGAACTCCTGCGCAGGAATGTGAGAGTTTGTGACTTTGGCTTGGCATGATTGTAGTCTGCATAGCAGCACTCAGACTGTATTAGTGCTGAATTAAATGAATGTCATCCCTGGCTCCCTGAGGTAGTTGGAGGCATGATTTCTTAGTGGTCCATTTGCCTGAGCTGCAGGGGTTGGTAATTATCCTGTGTGTGTTCTGTGTTGGCCCAGGGGCTTGTAAAGGCAGAGGCACCACAACTCTGTGAACTAGAATCTGGATTGCGGAGATAAAGAGAGGCAACACTGTGGACGGTTCCACTTTAGCTGAAGATGATGGGAAATCCAATATTGTGTGCAGATTATGCTGGAAGCCAGTATTTGGATACCACAGTAGACTACCAGTTTTGAAAATCATCAATTATTTTGGATGTAGAAGTTCTGAAAATGAAATTTTGGTAACACTTTACAATGTCTCCCTAGTTACAGTGCATTTACATAGTAGGTACTCCGTAACTACATCTGTAATTACTCTTAAGAACAGTATAATTGTGCTATTACAGTGTACTTAATGTGTAAAAATAATTAATGGTATATGTAAGTACACAGTTGTGATTATATATTTTTTATTAAATTCATGTGATAACGTATTACAGCTGGTCCCAATTTTCCATTTCAAAAAGCTAAATATATTTTGAGAATGAGTGACGAAGGTTGTGTAACAGTGGTTACATGGCATGGACAGTGTACACAAATGGCGGTATCAATCCATACATCCTTGCATTTTGAAACCCGCTTATCCTGGTGAGGGTCATGGTGGCAGCAAACTAAGCAGGGTGGACCAAACCTCTCTTTACTCAGCCACGGACCCCAACTCTTCCTGGGGGATTATATATTATATAATATTTGCTTTTCCTGGGTCTCTCTGCTCAGTATAGCTCCTAAGGTAGCCTCCCAATGGGCATTCTTTCCAGATGGGACCAGTTTTACATATAATCATATGTGCATTTAAGAGAAAACAAATTTAGTTACAATTGTGTACTTACATATACTGTTTACTTATTGTAAAGTGTTACCACAATTTTTAAATACCATCTCCAAACCCGTAAAAAACCAGAAGATTACAAAGACAGAAATTAACTGTTTGCATCCTGGTTGCCTCCCCTCCAGACTAAAAAGGAACAATGATTGTTAACATGGCGATCAAAGGGTAGGCTTCAGCTACACAGGTGGGATTTTGTTCGAGATTCTTGCGGCTCTCTGCGTGATGACGTGCCCCATTGTCAGGCCTAATTCCTCCTGCTCTTAATTTCTACCCATGACCTCAGAGCACATTAATGGGTTTGAAAGAGCCCTTGACGGTGACCTTGTCAGTCCCTTTGAGAATTCTGAACACTTGAACTAAAATCCCTCCGCAATGCCCCCTGCTCAAGAAGAAATCAATTTAAATCCTTTAACCTCACTGTTTATGACTTTCACTTGATCCCAGGAATTATTCTCCATGCTCTTCTGTGACCTCTGTTCAGGGCGCCAATACCCTTCTCATTACAAGGAGACCGAAATTTAACTCCATTTTCCAAACGTGCTCTTATGCCTGTGATGGGTAATTCTCACATGGTTTCCTTTGGATTCAATTCTGAACTTTCAAATGTATACACAATAATTTTGCTTCATTTTCTTTTCACCTCATTTTCTACACCCTTCACCCAAATCTTTTCAGACATCCCTGCATGCACTACTTGACATTATTTTAAACTGTGATTTAAAGCTGTCTGTCTTGATGGTTTATGTGCATTTCCTTTGCTGCTGCTTCACTGTTTGATACCGCAACAATTTTGCATAATCTTACTATACCTAAGATGGTGTGAATCAGAAAGGGTAATGTGGTTTCACTCCTTAGGAGAACTTTTATTTTAGTTTTTCCTTCATATTACCTAGTTCTCATTCCCTGTGCATACATTACCTCGGATTCCTACAGTTTTCTTTATCCAAAATCCTAATGCCAAGTATCTTTTTTTTTTCCCACTTCCTTTAAAGTGAAAACAATCATATATTTAAAATGTACCCATCGCAATCTGGCAGGAACATTTCAAGACATCCACAATCCCAATGTCTTTTCAATCAATAAAATGTGTTCAACCCTAAATATTCAGAGCGAAACATTATTCCCCAGACCTGTTCTAAGCAGTTCAACCAGAATACAAGTGTCCCGGCAGGATTACTAGAAAATGACCTCGTTCATATGCCACCACGTTAATGCACGTTAATCGAAGTGCTGTCTAAATTGCGACAATTAATTCTGTCCCACTTAGTGCGCCGATCACGAAGTCAGATGGATTTCATTTTCTTTTCTGTGTAGAAAAAAATAACGTTTGTTTGCCGTTGTTGCTACAACAATCTTAAAAATACTCCTTAGATTTCTTAAACATCTGTGTTGTACTAGTTGCATCGTGCACTGCTCAGTGTCTCATACTTATTTCGACATGTGGTTTCCTTCTCAAAGTGCTGCTGGTGCGCACTGATTGGAGGAGGAATGCATCGTGTAGAAATCTCAGGTTTAATAAGCGCCGCTGGGTGTCTCGAGGATCACCAGGAGAGAGAGAGAGAGAGAGAGAAGACAAAGAAAAGCTGTTTAACCTGTGGAGTGCTAATAATTATCTTGCAGTTTCCTTCAAATGCAAACCCGCTGCTGGGGACAGAATAAACTTTAATTTAAACCTAATCTCCTACAGTGCTTTAACTGCAGAAGTGTCATGAAAACCACACAGCTTGGGCGCTAGTACTGGTGAATTATTAAACTGGAGCTCAAAAAATAATGATATATATTTCTTCAGCCTCATCTCACCTTTCTGGAGAAAGAACAGGATAAGAAAAAAAGAAAAATAAGTTTTTAAAGACTTCCCTGCCCAGCTTTGACTTTCTCAATGTTGAAGGACAAGACATCTAAACCCAGGACCACTGGGTAACTGTCTAACCCACACAGGACAGAATCACAGGATGTCCCTGCACAGGTCGGGCTGGTGATGACGGGGCAGCTTGTGTCTCTTTCCCTTTTATTCTTGACCTTCAATCTGCATCTGAGCTGAACCAACTACAATACACTAATACACTGTGTACCCATGACCTGCCTAAACTGATGACCAAACATCTGACTCAGTGTTACCAGATTCTTAACATTTCCTCCTTGTTTATGCTTGTTTATCTGCTTATTCAAGATAAACTTCACCACTAAGTACCTCTATTTATGTCATTATGGACCATGTACATCATTATCAACACTTCACTTAGCACCAGTGACCTAAAAAGCCCATATCCCGGCTTCTTAACTCATCTATGGACAGCTGTCTGTTGAGTGCAGCTGCTGGAGAGATACTGCTTTCCAATTGTTTGTTTTGTTTTGTTTTGAATTGCCGTTTTGATTGAATCCAGACCCTGTATTAAAACAGAAAATTAAACGCATCAATTATTGAAAGCACGGCATCATATCAGGAGTCTATGACATTAGAAGCCGAGCAGCATTCCACGAGACCCTATGAAGTTTAGACAAGAGCTAATGAGAGCGGACATCAGATCAAGGGGTGCACTAAACGCTAGCTGTACAAATGCCATTGAAGTGCAAATACACCCCCCGTGCACACGTCTGGACTGGATCGGTAGAGTGGCAGGACTGTGTGCATCAACAGAGGAGGAATCTGTAAATTAGCAACTGTATAATACCCATTTAATAAATTATATTTTGACCTGTTAAATCAATGGTAATGGTATGGTAAACTGAGTAATTAATCAGTAAAGTGGAATGTAGTCCAGAAGTTTAGGAATCTTCTGATGGCAGTGGAAATTGATAAGCAGAGGACAGGGGGGCACATTCAGAGTATCTAGTTATCTTGTCAGGCAATGCTTTGAGTGTTAAACAATTTAGGCTGCCATTTGAAAAGCATCAAGTTTAATTATCTTTAAAATTGCAAAGTGACTTCCTTCTCCCTTAAAAATTGAACTGTGTCACACTTCAGCACTGCAAACACCTGGGTTGTTGAATAACTGGGAATTTGGTGTTTGGTAGCTGGTCCAGCACAGAGCACACAAGTAATTTGTTTCTCTACCTTCTTCAGCATCACAGCTGGGGTTCAGTTAAGTGTCTTTTTCAAGTTGGATGGCCCTTTATTTTGAGAAGGTAGAAATGAAATGGATTTTGGTGGACATTTAAGTATCAAAACTAGGCTTAATTGTGCTTAATTAGAAATCTGGATTTAGTGGTGCACAGTGATTGGTTTAGTAAAGAATTACTCCAGAACCTGTTGGCCTGTTCAACACATCACAAGTTGTGTTACTCATTGGCTTCACATAGAAGGTAAGTCCTTGATGTACTGCGTGTTCCCACATGATCAAGTCACACCGATTTGTCATTCTGAAGGACTGGACTAGAGTCGATAATGGATAAAATGTAAATAGGAAACCACAGATTAAAAATACTTATGTATTTCCCTATAGAGACTGTTAGGCTAGTTTAAGGGTCAGTTCCAGGGAGAGTGAGAGTCCGGAAGCATTTTTCCTCGTAAAACCTCAAATCCACTTGACTGCAGCAGATGCATTTTCTTGAGCTGTGAAAACAGCTGGCAGGAACATGGCCAAAGACCATGATGCTTCCTCTTTCAAAATGATAGCGATGACCCAAGACACTGCAAAGCTCTCTTGTAGTAAATGGTTTGTGCTCATGTTTGTCTTGGGGTTCTGGTTATTAAGTCCAAGCATATTTTAACATTAATTTGAGTGCAGATAATGGGGGAAAAAAATATTAACAGGGAAGTCCCAGGGAGGACAAGAACAGAACAAACTGAACTGGAAAAAGAAAATGTTTAAAATCCCCGAAAAAGAGTGAAGAATGGAATTTTGTATTTTCATTCTTTTAGCAAGTTTCTTTTTCCCTCAGCGTTGGAGGATTAAAGAAATGAAAGAAAAAGAAACTGAAGGCAACAGCCATGGAACAAAGGGCTCCCACGAATAACAAAGTCATATGAAGTGTTCCTCTTAGTATGGGGCCACTAGTGAATGAGTAGACCACAATGGTGTTGCAATATCTTTTGAGAGCTTTACACACAAAAAAGGCAGAGTGAACATAGAATTTTGTCTCTGAGCAGTACTGGTCCATTACAGCTAGTCGTGATTGTAAAATGCACAGAATAAAAATACATAAACAAATAATTAAATAAACAAATACATGGATTTAAAGAAAACAAGCTCTTCAGTTACAAACGAAAGTCGTGTTACTACCCTATGTGTATTGAACCCCACCTGGGCTTGTCCAGTATAGTGCATTTGTGAGTATGAGTTCTGGCCAATCATCAAACTAGGAAGAGAACACGGTAGAAAACAATGGGTTTACTTATTATTCAAAAAAATGTGGCTTTATATTTTGGCTTTTATTTGTATTCCTTAGGCACTGGGTACTGCAAAGGGTGAAGTAAACATAACAGCCACCCTTCACTGCATGAATAAGTGGAGGTCACCGTGCTAAGAAACTGTACATGCCGGCACAATCCTGAATGCTTTGTAAATAATGTGATGGCACTGTCCTTCATGTCTGTAAGCAAGGTAAACATTGCTCACTAGAGTCTTGTAAATTTCCTGTAGTAAACCCGAGTCCCATTCCGAACTCTGTCCTTTTAAGTGCACATACACAAAAAGGAGATGCGTTTCTTGACTTGGCAGTTCTGTGGAGTAGATGGTCTTTAAATCCTTCCTGGGTGTTGTAGACGGAGAGATCATTCAAAACTGGTCTGTTGTCCGAGTCCATTGACCTTTTTGTTGTGGTTGTTGCTGGTTCGAATGTGGGCCCGCACACACACCCTGCCCATCAGTGAGGCGTAGGTTTGTCCAGGTCGAGCCTTGTGGCATGACACACACCTGGGACTGAAGAATTTAGGGATATAACTTTTTTTTTATTGCAACCATTACATTTACTCCAGCAGAACTTAGCTAGAAAGTTACCTCAGAACTGGCTGCTTCTAAACCTCTTAAATGCTGCCTTGCATTTCACCATTGGGCTCAGTTAGTCACTAGGGTTTTGCCCCATGCAGCTACAGCTATTCTATACTGAAAAGTAGCTCCTTTTTTCTAAATCCACCTCCTCCTAATTGTTAAACATGCCCACCAGCCCTGTTTAACAGAGCTAAAGTAAAAGCAATGTGTGGGTTTTGCTTTCTACTGTGCCGTAAGCATTGCAAATATATATATATTTTTTTTTCTGCTTTCACTGTACCTTTCAGCAGTTTTTAAAGAACTACAGCAGACATTATTTTTGCTCTTCCTGCAGAATTCTCAGACTGCAGTCCTGTTGCCTCCCTCTCTCTCTTACTGAATGTGCAGGACCCCTATCATTGCTGTAAACAGCTTTGGCAAAGGAGGAATCAGACAGTGAGTGAAAGTGTGCCTTCACTGTTACGAAGTGAAGAGGTACTGCAATAGAAAACGTAACCTTTTCTGTATAATGAAGAAACAAAGACGTCCCTGCTCTCTGGATTAACTGAATTTTAATTTCTTGATCGGTAACTGAAAGAACTTCAAGTAAAATAATGCCAACTTACCGGCACAGGTTCAGAATGCCATAAGTTGCTAAAGGATGAAGTGATTAAGCAAACTCTAACGTCTGACATACCATTCTTCCCAATGCAAATAAAGAACACACTGATTGAAGTCTGCTGAAACACAGATGCCAGGGAACAAAACAGGTGTTTGCCTCTAGTGGCTGCTGAGAATTACTGCAGGGAAAAGTTTTGTCCAGGCTTAAAATGTGAGATGCGAAAAATGATGATTGATTGATTGATCAGATATGCCTGCAAGTGTTTCTATACTACTACACATTGCCTATAATGTTGGCATCTTCTTAATTTGCACCAGTGGTATTCCAACCCTGTAAACTTGTGTAAGAATGAATACATCTGTCTGTGAATGTTTCCATTTGTTTTCTTTTGGTACTTGAAAAAGTTTTTTTTTTATATATTTAATTATTAAGATTAATTGTTATCATCCTTTTGCTGAAGTTGTCATTTTGACTCTGTTCTCTCTGTCTAGTGTTGGCATCACTGTGCCCTGAATAGAGCTGTCTTCAAACACAGCTGCTAATGTTTGAATTTTAGCATCAGTATTCTCTCGTGGTGAGCCTCAAATAGTCTTCAAAGCTGGCTGACTTTGCTCGGACTGATTCCAGATGGAATTCTCCACGGGGTTCAGGGACTGCGATGAATTCGGAGGGCATTTCTCTCGCTGCCTGTGAAATCCCCAGTCAGGGTCCGACTCGGTTCACGATACAGGCTGCTTCAGAATAAGTGACAAAGGGTTGATTTGTGGACTTACTCTGCAAGCCGCAGGTTAATTATGGCATGCAGGAGCTTGCAGCAGGTTTCTTTATACCGGTTGTTGTTCAGGTCCTTACACTGAGGAAAGAAAGAGGCAGCATTTTTTCAGGTAAGCGTTTGATTACTGTTTGCTGCTATAACATTCCCATGCTTGAAAATCAGAAAATCAGCAATTATATCAATTATCACAGTAAGTTTTTGCATGTTCATTTCAAATTTGTACTGCCTGCAACTCATGTTGTTTCTTGTTTGTTTTTAAACTAGAGCCCTACAAAGTATGCTCTCTTTTTATACCCTTTGTGACAGAATGGCCATGGTGTATGCTTACTACAAAGTACTTCCCACACTGACTTTATGTTTTCCCAACAAAGATGTGTTAAGTGTTTTATTTTACAAGATGGCAGACACTGAAAGAGGCAAGCATGAACACAGTTGCAGACTTGATATCGATCAGTGCCGTCAGCCCACGTTACAGCATCTCCCTGTTCTTTGTGTGGCTTTCCAGCTCTGAGCCCTTGGCCAGTCAGCACCTTCAAAGTTTGTTTCCTTTGGTCCACAAAGTTAGTCTCCGCTTTGTGGACATACCATTTTATGGTCACCCACACACACTAATATAACCATACATTTGGTGGTAACTGCAGCTAAAAACTTTGTTTTCCCAAACTCTCTTTTTCTCTCACTCTCATCTTCCATGTGCTCACAAAACAAAGGCTTTTTAAAAGAAGGCTGTTAAAGATGGCCACCTTCCTGTTCCAGGTCAGAGGGCAAATGTCACAGGGCATTTATCCCCACTCTTAGAGTGGATGTGGGACAGGTCTCTAAAAATAACTGAGAACAGCACCACCCCCTATAGTGGTCCCACCATGTAATTGCACCATCATGTAATCCCATATATTACAGAAACAATTTACAAGTTATACAGTTATAGTACCCACACTGTACTCCAACTGTACCTGTTTACAACAAGATAACATGTACTATTGGTTACGCCTTCCAATCTGTAACTACCAATTATGAAATTGAATTGTTCTGCCCTGACTGATTATGTACAGCCCCTCGATAAGCTCCAGGAGCCACTTTTGGACTCAAGCCCAGCTGAACCCAGCATCACCCAGTCAAATGGATTTATATCTGTGGGAAATAATCCAGGTCACAGATAGCTGGTGAGATTCCCACCAGTGATGTCTAAACTATGGGGCCTAAGCTAGACTCTGAATGGAGGCTTTTACCATCTGAGCCACTCAGGATTCTTCTTGCTTCACATTCAATGGCAGAGCTTTCGTACCTTCCTCTTCTTGCAGCTCAAATAGCCAACTCATAAAGCCTACACCTGTTCCACATGTAGTAATTGTACAAACCCATTGAACTTACAGATGAGGTAGCTTTACATTTAATGGATCCTTTCCATGAAGGTGCTTCTTTCAAAAGAATAAACTCTCTTTGCATTAAACACTATTCTCCCCCTCTCCTTCTAACAGGCTCAATGATTGATGGAGCTGTGACATTTTCACTGTAGCAACCCTAATGTAATGTACAGAGACTCATCTGAAAGTTATTCTCTAATGGTGTGAGCCAATTAAAGGAGTAATAATCTTATGAAAAAATATGAAAAGACAGTGCTATGAATTAGGCAGCCGGAGCCTATTAGTTTGGATGTGACAGAGGGAGCAGAGGATATAATACCTCACACAATCAAGAGGGAAAGAAAGGCTGGATATTTCAACTGCGGCACAAAGACTGGACATATTTAATTTAATCAGAAAGTGTACACATTCTCCCGCTCCGGGGTCTGTTCAATTCACATGGTTAGGCAAGCTCCAGGCATCTATACAAAGACCCATAATCTTCCTTGATACAATGGGAAAGCATTTAGCACTCACCATGCTGTGGCTCTGCAGTTCTGCATTTCTAATGTACCGTCTAATTCTGGCAAGAGGGCCCACTCTGTTTCAATCCCCCCCTGGGTCCCCTGATAACTGGATTCTGTGCCTAGGGTCTTATAGCTAGTGGCACTCATGTCTTGAGATGCTGAGATGTTGTGGGGGCAGGATACAGGGATACAGAGTGGATATCAAAGTCAACTGCAGAGACAAATTCATTGTCGTAATGAGGTTCAAGAGAAAGGATCTGTAAAATTGTACTTGTTGTATAATTTTTTTCAATTTAGACTCATCAATCATAATTTTAATTTCCATACCATCTGTAAAAATCAACATTTTGGAATCATTGACTATTAATCAGGTCAGCTGATTTGTCAGATGAAGACTATTATACACAAGCCCTCCAGCATGTTTGATTTTCTGACGTATGCTTGATTTCCCATTTGCAAGGCCACAAAACAAACAGCACAATTTGTATATCCGGTAAAGGACAGAAGCAGCTCCCACTGAAAACACAAACTCAAATTGAGTTACTGTAGACAAGGAAAGTGGAGGAAATGGACTGATTAGCAATGCATTGTGTGAGGATGTATCCTAATGCTTCATTATCGCACTGTAGCTCAGAAGATAGGTGAATAAACACCTGCAATCTGGATCGAAGATGCTAACTTGTCAGATGTGGTCCTGCAAATATATAGGCTAATGATGAATAAATTCAAATCTAGTAGAACAAAGCATTTACTTCCCATTTCCATTTAAAAAGAAACAATCTCTTAAACAAATGTCCTTGGTGAGTAGCAATTGTATCTTATTACACACGCATCTGGGTCTTTAATTGCATTGTGCTACATATTGCACATTCTGTTCATCATCCTGCTATGTCTCCCCCTTCATTATTATTATTATTGTTATTATTATTATTATTATTATTATTATTATTATTATTATTATTATTATTATGTAATTTAAAAAAGCAAAGCAAATAAAATACCCCCCCAACACCCCCCAAAAAATAAAAATAAATAATCACACGTTGTAATGTAGTAAGGATTCATTATAAAATCAATTTCGGCAATGGATTTTTTTTTTTTTCTCAAAAGTTAGGTAGAGACTATGAGACTTTCATTTTGTATTTATTACAGGATGGCAATTCAGAACTGTCAAAGCCAAATACATCATTCCTCTGTGGCTGGTTTACATTGCTGTAATCTCACAGCAACAGGAATTAAAACGCACCATAATAATACTCACAGGTGAGCATCTAAAGTGCAGAAGAATTGCTCTCAGGCAAACGTGTCTGTAATCATATATGTAAAGTTTGTGTGTGTATGTACCCTTGAGCGAACTCGAATTGTATGCAACTAAGGCATTTGTAATCTATTCCCCACCGACCGTTATGACATGTATACAATTCTAGTAAGACCCTTAAACACAAAATGTTGGACTCGGCAACAACAACAATAACACAAAACACATTTTCACAGCTCTGCACGGATACACAAACCAGAAATGACATGGAGAATTGAAAGAAGATATTTTTAGGATATTTTCACAAGTATATGACATTCTACTTACTTATTTTATGACATATAAGAAAAACGGTTCCTTTGTTTTTATGTTATCTGTTTTATTAATATATATATATATATATATATATATATATATATATATATATATATATATCAGAATTTTGCATTCTAATTCTTCCAAACCTTTGTCAATTTGTATCCTCCTCCCAGCCTACTAGTGTTAGTAGCAAAATGAACGCTAGTAACCGACTACACAACCCGGTGTCAGCTGTGGCATTTTGTGTGCTTGGCCTGAAATAATTAATAACAGTGATGGAGGGTTTTGGTGAGCTCCGAGACTCTGACCTTTCATAAACCCTAGCTATGAGATGGTTACTGCTTTAACTGTGAAGAAGAGCATGACCCGTTTGACACCCTGAGCAGGAATTAATTTACGATATTCTTATTTATACAGAGAAGAAAACATATATGCCGCAACACATGATGAACTGGAAATTAAAACAATAACTTGTGAAAACAGTTGGCACCAAAATACCCACTAGATAAATGAAGCAGAAGGATAATTTTCTCACAAGCTTATGTGTACATTTTTAAACATCCAAACATAATAATTTTAATTTTACTTTTATGCCCTAAATATCATATTCAATTATTATTATTTTTTTATTGTGGTTCACTCAGGAAAATAATGGTCAGATGTTTTATTTCACAGTGCATTACTTAAAAAAAAAGAACATCTTCAAATCAAATTAATCTCTTTCTGCGTTGAGATTCTTAAAAAGCAATTATGACAGTTGGGTGTTTTTTCTAACAATTTTCATCAGAACACATAAGCACCCCAAGACTAGTGTGGCCCAGATAACCTCCTGTATTCTATTAAAAAGCGTATTAATTTGTTGCAAACAGGATGTGGCTATCTGGTGTGTCTTTTCTTTGTCTGATAAAAGCTGCCGTCTCCTTTGAAAACCCTGCTTTCAAATCCATACGAGATGAAAGTAAGCGGAGCATGCGGGTAAACGAATGTATGTCGAAATTTTAATTACTTTAATGCTTTAAAAAAATATATAAATCAATGCCATTACTTTGGAGCATAATTACACAATTATTAATTATTAAGGTTTCCCTTAAAAGAAAGGCTCAATACATAACCCCTGGGAAAAGAAACATAATTAATATCTAATTAGGCATTTTAGAGTAAAATTTTCCACCCTTAATGACTGAAGTGATGTTGTTTTAAGGGGCCATGTTGTCAGATTGAATCCTACCCAGAGACGTAGAGTTGTGACTTGTTTGTTCGGGGGGTATAGCCTTTAAAAGAATATATGAGAACCAGTGGATATTAGAACAGTTCAAAAATACCAGCAGCTAATTGATCCCCTGTATTTAAAAACCTAGAAATAGACATCCAGTGTTAAGTGATGACCCCAACTTGGCTTGACCCTGTTTCCCTGTAATGCAGCGAATATGTCCCCTGGACTTTGGGAAGTCTAGGTTATGGGGAGTGAAGCATCAGTTCACAACCGCAATACAGCAGTGAAAAAAGAATTGAACTCTCTCTCATGCTTGAACTAACAATGGGACTCATCATTCCCAGCCGATCAGAGACTGATAATTGCCTTACACTGAATACCCCATCCATCCTACAGGTCAGCTTGCCAAGCTAAGAGGTATGTTAATAGATCCAGTTTGGGCTCTTTCGCTCTTCCACTACCAAAGTTTACAACTGCACTGAATGAGGCCACAGATGCCCTTGTAAAACACTTTAATGCTTTTGTCAATAGGCTTCTGCTGAAGCCATTTTAAAGGCATAACCCTGGAGCACATGCCCTGCCAGGAGAAGTGTCTCACAGGGAACTGAACAATACAAATCTCCCCAGTTATTTATCACAACCCTCAGCAGCCTGGCCTGCATTCGTTTTCTGTCTGCTATCTCCAGAGACAGGTGTGAATATAAAAAATGCAAAGGATTCTTAAAGAAGAAGGAGAGTTTATAAATTATACTTGTCAACTTTGTTTCATTGCCTTGCACTGTTGCACTTCATTATTAGTAGTAGTATTAGTATTATTATCCCACATGTGTAGCTTTCATTCAAGGAATGTCACAATGGTAAGTGATTGATTGCTAGTTCTATGGTAGTGCTGTACAATGGGGTTTCTTGTCCCTATACCTATATCTGTTATCTGCTTCTTTTATGTAAAGTTCATGAACAGTTCATGAATCAGGTCTGTGAGAAGTACCACAGAACAAAAGTGTATTTGTATTTTCTCTAATATGGAAAAGATAGAAAAACTATTTCTACAGTAAGACTTGATATACAGTTTGAATGCCTTGTGCATTTTAGGCCCTGTGGTTTCTATACTGTGTATTGAACACATGCTGACACTCCAGACCTTATTGGATTATTAATAATACAATACACATACATTAAATATCCTAACACTAACACAAGGGAGATAAATGCAGTCCCATTTAGGACTTTTGTATTATAATCGGAACAATAACCATAACTGTATAAAACAATTGACTGCTAAAAAGTCTGTAAAACAGTATAGTGATTTTTCAAGCACAATAAGATCCAAGCTGTCTTGCTGAGTCCAATATATGGATGCCTGGAAACATTCTCAGCCAACCACGTTGCTTGCATCTGGATCCATAGCTATTGATTCCCCGAGACAATTGTCAACGTAAATATATACAAGAATGAATAACTGATTTTTAAAAGGTGGAGCATTTCTTAAAAAAAAAAAAAAAAAATCAATGGCTTCTCACTGAGCTTTATCGCCCCAGAAAGATTGCTCTGCAGGCCCCGAGTTCAGGTATTCATTTCATCAGTCCCACCCCGGTAGCCACAAGAGTCCCGTTCAGTAAAAGGGACGCTGTCCCGATTCACAGCTTCCGTGCCTGGTCTGCGCCTCGCTCTGTGCAGCCCACGCCACAGTTTAGCCCAGGATCCATCAATGTCATCAGTGCAGAGGAGGCGGCGGTTCTCTGCAAGGTCAGATCTATTTTTAACTGAGCCGAGGGCACCCGAGCCACATCGGAGGAGGCGCTGAGAGAGGCGAGAGGGTGTCAGGGTCAGGGTGTAAATCAGCGGCCTCTAGCTGCACCTCTCCTGTGAATTATTCCTCACTCAGGACACAGGCACAGAGTGTCCCCTATTTGTTTTTAACCGCCGTTCTTCCCTCTCTGACATGTACGGATTGCCCTGCTGGTTGGCGGTCACGCCGATACATCCTTACGTAGGATATATCTGGATAAGGACATGAGAGAGATATTAAGATGATATTTCTTTGGTGTTCATATATTCATTAATTAATTTGGCCATTCCTGTCAAGTGTTACCTCTACATTTGAAACACGTGACGACTTATGAAGTGCATTTGTAGGACTGACCTGTGAGACCTGTGTTATTAGACCTGTGAATACGTGTTCTGTGTGGGAAAGGATGTTAGGTTTTTGTTCTTGTGGTTGTGACAGGTTGTTAACACAGGTTAAAATGACTTGTTTTGCTGTCACACGTTCCAAATAACAAATCCACACCAAGGCACTTTAGAGATGTATTGGAAAGAATGAGAGTTTAAAGAAAGGAGAAGAGAAACGCAACAAATATGCAAATAAAATGTGTAGGCTTGGGCTGTATTTTAGAAAGTACCAAGGAAGTTCAGCTGTGTTTACAGGTAAAAAGAAAGAAGAAGAATAGAAAAAAAAAAACTATCTATGTAGCCTTGTAAATTCCACAGACTACAAGAGATGGGCAGGTCATCTGAGCATTTCCAACAAAAGGAATGGAAGAAGAAAGTGAGAAAGAATGGAGGAAAAATAAACAGAAAAAAGGTGGACGCAAGGGAAAGAACACGAATGTGGCTGAAGTGTCTTGTGGAAAAAGTACTCTCTGGTGAGAGTGATGTGAAATTAAATTGTTTGCCAGGCAGACGTCTCCTTGCACAGGATGTATTTTGCTCCCAGATCAAAGGCCCCACTCCAGGTTGCATTTCATAGCCTCATCTCCATACGTGCCTTTCATCTCGCCTTTCTGCCAGCTTCGGAGCACGCCCAGCCTCCGAGAAGATTGCTTCCAAGGTCCTTTTCTTTCCCTTTTTTTTTCCCCAATTCTGAAAATTGTTTTATTGATCATGAAAGCTTGTATGCAAACAAACTGCATGCTACATTCATTGCTGGACATACAAAGCCACTTGCGTAGCTTGAATCCTGCCGACCACGCCGCCCCCCACGCCCCTTAACGCTTTTCTAATGACGCAAAGGAACCAATGAGGTCGTCTCGCACGGCTCCTGCCATTGTGAAAAGCTGCGGGATCTGTGAATTAACGAGGCAAGTGAAGATGTAAATGGATTGAACCCAAGCCTAAATCAGCAGGGCCGGAGGGAGGAGGAGGTGAGGGCTATTGAATGGAAGCAACACAATATTTGCCCACGCTTATAGACTCACACATAAGTCATCTCAACCTCCCCCTTGTCCAGAAGGTCTGCTTCACCCAGGATGCAACTTACAGTCTAAGCTCAGGCTTTTACTAGTGCCAGAAGAAATCTATGCAAAGAGCAGAGAGGCAGACTTAGGAGGCTGCCCATACTACTGTTTAATTGGGCTCCCCTGATTATTCAATTTTTAAATATCACTTAAACTAAAACACCCAGTAAAGCATCATGTTAACACATCCTGGGGAAAATTAACATTGACTTCAGACATTTAAATAGTTGAAATAATTTATTTGGCATATTTCTAAATAATGCAAAATGTTCTAAATAAATCAGCCTGGTGTCAAATATCTTCATTAATATTCACATGTTTTGATTTCAGTCTGAATATTTCATGCTGAAGAAACATAATACATTAATTATCCGTACTGTTAAAGTGTTTGGAATCAATATATATATCCCATGTGAAATAACGTCAACATCTGGACAAACAGGAGTACAAGGAAATATATACAGATGAGCGACACACACCCAAACCATCCAACCCAAACAGAGGCAGACAGAGTTTGGAGTGGGGAAGCCGCGCACACGGAGCTGGGGAGAGAGGAGCAGACAGGGAAGTAAAGGATGGAGTCTTATAGAGTCAGCAACATCAGTGAGAGCTATGGAAATCAATTACTCGATCCCCCTGGCACCACAGCCCAGCAGACGTGTATCCAGCCTTTTACCTGATAGGGTTTCCCAGCGTAGCCCCTTCTCAGAGACCAAGGGAATCTGCAATGGGAGTATCTGTGTAGATTATGTCGTGTATATCTAAGGGGGTGGAGGGGGGATAGAGGTGGGTGGCCCAGTTGTGTTGAGCTGAGGATTGCTGCGAGTGTTAGAGAACAAATAAATACATTTATTTATTTAACAGCATATGATTTGTAACCGCCTAATACTGATATGATGATATCTCTGGGTTAGTTCTTCACAACTCGAAATAAACATATATTGTGTACAGTGTCGGTGCTACCAGATTTGGGGCCCTAAGTGAAAAATGTGTTAGCGCCACCCCCCCTTAAAGAAAAAGTCAATTTCAGTTCAAACCTATATATATATATATATATATATATATATATATATATATATATATATATATATATATACAAGAAATCTGATACTTAAAACAACAATTTTGATCCCTCATATTGGGGGGGGCTTCAATGGACCCTAAGCAAACACTTCTGCTTATAGTGGACACTGGCCCTGGTTGTGTAGCAGTACAGTAGTGTTTGTACGTTTTGTTTTTAGTTAGTTGGTTTGATGGTTTGTTTGGTTGTTTGCACATTTGTCTGTTTTCCACACTTTCCAAAGCTGATGTGTGTGTGTTTACAGCCCATTTGGAACTCATTTAATAACCAGTTTCAATTTTACCAATGTTTACACATTCTCATCAGAGAGAGGGAAAAAAAACAAAAAACAGCAAAATACCAAATTAGAACACATTAAATGTGTAAATGCCAATTCATTCAAATGAAACTCAGTGTCTGATTGCAAGTGAGTCGGCTCTTAAAGCTGGGTTCAGGGGAAGCAATGGGTTATAATGTCGAAGTCATACAAATCAGCCCAGTGTTTCTTTTTAATATGAGTTTTTTTTTTTCTTTTGTAGTTCAGATCAAACACACCACTCGAGACACGAATAAAATGATACACAATGCAGCAGCTGACTTGCGAGTATGAAATTAAATATGACTTGAAATTAGCGAGGTTTTGGGGTCAGTGTCCTTGGCCAGGCGAGCGGAGACGCTGTGGCCCTCTGCCTGCCCTCTTGGCGTGTCACGTTCCATCACAGCGAGAATAAATCGTCCGATCTTTGACAAGAGCATCTCGCATCAGACTTGCACACCAACCCCAATTTCGCCCGCCTGCAGAGGAAGGACACTTGAAAGGCTAATTATTGTTTTTAATCCCCGGACACATTTTTATATATTTGAAGGTCACGGGAGGTGCAACAGACCTGCTACACCTGCGTTTATTAGCTATTATCTCAGCTGCATCCCAATGGAAAAGTCTGCCCTGATGCATTTTTTCCCCCTTATCTTTGTCAAGAGATCAAAGAGAGTGCAAGAGAGGACAACCCAAGTTGAGCACTTTGCGTTGTCTGACATTTCTCTAGCTAATAAGCTGAAAGGGTTTTGTTTTTAAAGTTGGGTCTAAAATGAAAAGTCTGAAACTGTCAGGGAAAATCCTACTGGTAATGATCTAATGATATCTCTGGGTTAGTTCAGAAACATCTGCCGGGGATATAACATGGAAGTGGTAAGTCTAATGCTTGTGTGGACTGGATAAGGGTATCTCCAAGAAATAAAACATAATAACAATAATAATAAGTGATGTTTCTATTAAAATACATACATTAACAGACAAACAATACGACAAGTCATTATACAGGACATGTATCCAATCAGGCTACAGCTTCAGAGATGACCTGAAAGCAATAAACCCCCAACTCAGTAAACCACACTTTTCATGTGGTACTACATTATATTGATAGAAAATAATATCAAAATAATACAGACTACAACAAATCCCCCTGCACTTAAATTTCTTCTCTATTTTATTGTTCTATGTGTTGAGGGTTCTGTACCATTGGATCCTTACTTGCACAAGATGAGATACCCTCTGAAGATTAGGCCAAATCATCTCCTGTCAAGTCTGCATTAAGCAACATCCATTGCTCTTCTTTATGAGCAGATAATAGTATGCAAGTGAGGAAATGAAGGTGCAAAGGCAGTTATCCTTGACAAGAAAGGCCTTTGACAGCACGGCTAGTCTTGGCTGATTTTACCCACGGCTGTCCCTCACAGTGCAACAAAGGAAGGCAGAGAAATCCATTAACCTTTGCTAAAACAGGAGCTTTGGACAGAAATGGCTTTAATTTAGGATAATGGAGAGAATCAGTCCTTGTGGAGATGACACTTGAGCTCCACTTTCCCTGCAAACCCATTTCTCCCTGAGCTTCAAGCGCCGCTCTTGTCTCGAGCCCCGTGTGCTTGATGAGCTGGGCTCTCCAGCGATTTTAAGGTAGACCGAAGACACGGGCCGACTCCGAAAATCATGTTAAAATACACAAACTGAAGCACACTCATGAATCTTGGACTTCCTAGGATAGTCCATGGTTGTTGTGGGCATCATTTATCCTTCTGATATATTTCTGCTGAATATGTATTTACTGGTACAGTATTTTTCTCCTGGGAGTTCTTAGAGATTTGTTTCCCCTCATTTTATTTTAAATATTTATGAAACACACTGCACCGAGACAGCGCTATTGTTTCAAGCCTTAATCGGTAACACGATGTCTGACACGGCACTTTGTTAGAGTTAAAGCTTAAAACCTCAGCTGCCAAGGTGTCTTCTTTTCAGCTTTATTTAACAAACGATGGCAACGCTTCTCTTCCCTGCCTCTTAGCATGTTGCACTGGAAACAGAGAATGTCACTTCAGCACCAAAGCCTGGATAGTAATACAGCAATTGTGTTGAGCGTCCATATTTGCATATGTAAATAAGATCGTAAAGCATTCACTCCATCTCGGTCTTTATGAGTTTAAGGTATGAACATTAACCAGCAGGGCTAGGATGACGATACCAAAGCACATTTTAAAAGATCCAGATTGAACCTGCATTAACTGAGCTTCAGGGGCTGGCTGATCTTTCCACAAGCATAACAACTGTCTACATATGGCCCACGCTTGTCTCAGGAGCATTAACACACTAATTAAATGTGCAGGCACTGGAGTTGGGCTACATTTTTCCATCACTCAATTAATTAACTTTTTTGTGTACTGGCAGGCCTTCTTTGGAGAACCGTGTAGGGTTTTTATGGTTGTAATTATGAAGTCCAGGCTCGCAATATATCAATTAGACGCCTATACATTCCAATTCGGAGCGCGTTCGAGATAAAGCATCCTTCAGGAATCTGTTTAAAGGGCAGCTTGCAGACCAATTCAATTTCCGGTGTGGCCGAGGTCCCTCCAGTTCAAGGCGGCTTCAGTTTTGTTTAGTAGTGCAGATAAGTCACTTTTTTATTTGCCTTAACTTGCATTTTGCCTGGTAAGTACATTTTAAACCATTTTACTGCTAACAAAGTAAAATGTCCATAAAAGCAGCGATGATGTGGGATGCTAGGTCAAATTCAGTGGACAAGTCAGGAGAGATTGCCCCCAATAATTCACCTCACCACCTGGGGTCTACTTTAATTCTATTAGACACTCTACAGGGAGCAATAAGCCGTAAAACCAGCCGTTTCAGGTGACATATTAGCTTTTGCCATTTACAAGGACAGATGGTGAGGATACCTAGCAGGGAGGCTGAGGGAAATGAATAGCAGGAGAAATTGGGTAAAAGGAAAGACATATTTTAGCTAGCTAGCTCGATAGATAGATAGATAGATAGAAAAAACACATGAATGGGATAAATGGAGGCTAAAACCAGACACATTCCTGGGTAAGGAGACTCAGAAATTGAATGTAACTTATTTTTTATATCAAATTGTTTGTAAGAAATTCTGTAACACTTTACAATAGGTCTCCCTAGTTACAGTTTATTTACATAGTATATACTCAATAATTACATTTGTAGTTACTCATAAGTAGAATGTAATTATGCATTATTACAATGTACTTGATGTTTAATAATGATTAAGGGTATATGTAATTACACAATTGTAACTACATTTGATATGTGAAGACCATCTTAGATTGAAAAGTACTAGAGTAAAGGTTGTAAACATGTCCAAAGAAATAAAAAATAATAATAAACAGTTCATAGATAAGGATAGGTTAGTGATGACGGGTAGAAAACTAAAGATAAGGTGTTTAGCTTGCAAAGGACAAATATATAAAACGTGTCTTTTCCCACAGTAATTTGAGTATCTCTGTGGAGAGCTCCCAACACGTGTTGCTGAAACTTGGAGTCGACTGTTAAGCGGAGAATTGACTCTACACTGAGGCTAGAGACTTGTTTGCAAACAAGATGTGTTTGTCTGTGAGTGTTTGTTTCTATGAGTAAAAGCGCTGTATTAAGGGATCTCATCTAGAGATCTATGGAGAACTTGCAAGTATTGTATATTAATTTTGTATTTCCAATAAAATCGAAAATTGTATTTTTGAGCCTGTTTCTCTGTCCAGAAAAAAAAAAACGTACTTGCTTTATGCTTTATGTGCATCTCTGCTAAAGTCCTGGGAAGAAAGAAATTATAATTTGCCCAATGAAGGATGTAATGAATCACAGACAGCTTAAATGGACAGAAAGCCAGGTAAACCCTCATCTGAAGAGTGGGTAGGGACAGCACCAAATTAAGGCCCACATTGAATGAGCCAGACATTCAGTAGCGTTCAGCAGATGAAGGCAGCTGCTGAATTCACTTTAACCTGGTTGTCACTGTTAAGGTGGGGATACAGAAAGAGAGAGAGAGAGAGTGAGAGAGAGAGTGTAATCTGTATTATTTCAGAGACAATTATAAGTTGATATGCTTTTTTTTAACCAGTGTTAACTTGCCATTCAGTTTGTTAGAACCTAATGGTTTAACGTTCCTTTTTGTTTGACCTGTTTAATGGAACACATCTGTATCTCATTATCCCAACTAATTTCAGATTTGCATAAAAAGCATTTTACTTTCCTCCAGGCCAATTAACTTAAAAATTGAACTGTCTGGCTGTGGTGTTAAAGAGATCTGAAATACAGTGTTTCAGAGAAAGATGAGGCACTTTGTTCTTTAAGTATGCAATTAGAAACAATTCAAAATCCATTTAAATGTGGGCCAGTCAAGAATCACCCCTGGGCAAAAATCTGAATTTAATAAAACTAAAAAATACAGAAAAAAATATTCAGAACTAGGCAGCTCGTGTAAAAAGTCTGCTATTCATGCAAGACTTTCAAGTCTAATCATTTTTTTTCTCACAAACTATATTTACTTTATCTCTCCATATTGTTTGTTGTACTTTTGCTGTTCAGTCATTTCAACCTTGCCCATATATATCTATAACGGTACGATGAGAAAAAGTTAATTTCCCAACCAAATTAAATTCTTAAATAAAGTGTGGGAGCTTGAAAACCTCAGTCAGACCATTTTAGGTCTTTGAAGTTCAGGAGAAATTGTCTAAATGAGCAGCATGCAGAGCAGTTTTATTGATTACTGACTATAGTAATGCTCCCTGCTCAGATTTGTTCTGCTTCTTTCTCTCATTAGCGAAGGAAAAGAAAATCTTAAAGACATTAATTAGCGGGCCTTTCCTCTCACAGCTGGGAACCGGTGGCCATTTGGTGCTGGAAGTTGTTGAGGTGAGCAACAGGAAGAAAAAAAACTGTCTAAAAAAGAAAACAACATCCTTATGAAACACAATAATTTGCTCAACAATAATCCGTGAAGGAGTTCAGTTAATGAATGAATAAGAACAAAATCTGATGTTGCACCAGAGGGAGCAGAGAAGGTCAGGACTGGGGGGGGTACAATTGAAGGAGTGTTTTGACAATATGTAGAGACTGAGCAGCACAATGTAATGCGTCTGGGGCCAGTTGCATAAAACTATATTAGACTAGTTTAAACCATTAGTATAGTCTTAATCTGACAGTTAAACGCAGGCAAAGTCAGTTGCATGAAAATGAAGACTGACTAAGACTTTGAATTTAGCCTCCTCACCCCCAGGATAATGCCTTCCTGAGGCTACGGCAACACTGTCACTGACTCCTCCCATTGGCTCACACACAGTCCGCTGTCCCGCCCACCGGCAATCCCCAGAACATCATGACTCCTCCCCAAGGATTTAAATAACCAATCCTGTGCTCCATTTACATTTTGAGACAGATGTTTCCTCTTAAATATTTGTCTCAGCATATCTGTTCATCATTTCTACACATCTTTTACAGACCATGCACAAAGCGGGTTGTGCGTTGTGCTGTTACTTTGTTGGGCATTTTATCCCACGTCTTGTTTTTGAGTTTTAGAGAAGCGTCCGTCCACCATGTTTTTTTTTTGTTTTTTTTTATTGTTTTAAAATTCCCAGAATGCATTCCGTGATTGACTAAGTAAGACCAGTCTAAGGAAAGATGCAATGGGTGTCTATCGTTAATGTGACTTATAATTATTCTAAGACAAAGACTTTGTCTATGTTCATGCTTCCGGGCCCTGGTGGTTATAAGTTAAGATACATTTAGCCGAGGATCTGCAACACTGGTAACGGAGGACTGCAGAGTCTTCTGGTTTCCATTCCAGCCAAGGTCTAGTCAAGAGGAGCCTGTTATTTACACAGTCATGGGAGGCACCCATAAAACTGGAAAGACCAAGGCTCTCCAAGACCAGGGCTGTGATCTCACTGAAGGCTTGGAGGTGGTGAGGTTACATAAAGAGTGGCCTCCTGAAACATGTCTATGGGAAAGGGAGTGGGGTAAGGGGGGGTGGTGTTGCTTGCAGGTTTGTCATGTCAATCAAAAAATGAAATAAAAGCAAATGGGGGTAGGTAGTGAACTCAGTGGTTTAGTTACCACCGACCCCACATCCCCCATCGCCTTCACTTCCCCAGATGACAGTCTTAGAAGTCCACGACTACCCACTCTCAGAAAGAGGGGCCATGCTTTCCTCTGCAGCAACGGACACAATGATTCAGGACTGGACAGCTGCCCCCTCGGCCCCTTCATGTTCTTCCAAACTCTTGGAATTGCCTCCCTGAGAAAGCGAAGCTGCTGAGCATGCAATAACCATTCTCCCAACCTTTGCCCTCTCCCACTAGTGGCAGCTCCAGTCTTTGAGGTTTCCCTGGTTTCAATTCCTTATCTTTCCCAAGTTGCCTTGGTTGGAACACATCAGCTTCTTAAGCACACTTTATTAAAATGGATTCTAGATCAATTGGATCATAAGTGGTAGAGAGATATCCCCAAACAAATCTATTTTTGATGTCTTGAGTTGAACACAGCAGCCCTGTACACATATTGGGGCTTGATTCTGAAGGATTGAGCACTACCCATGGCGGAGGGGTTTCTGCACACTTCCATAGGAACCCGATCGTAAAAGTCACTGTATCAAAGCTGCCATTGGCCCCTGCACTCGTCACTCAAAACAGGTCCCTTCCCACTTCCTATAAAACATGGCATCTGTGCAGGTTTGCCCTCTTTTGCCATTTCGCTGGACCCGAGAATGTGAGCTCTCTGTGTCTGTGTTTGTAATAAACATTCAAACTGCGTATTTCAGCTGGCTGGCTCACTTCATAGTGTTGTTCACCACCATTTCACTACACATCGTTTCTGTCTTGTGTGTGTTTAGTTATTATTGATAGCTAATCCCGATTCTGTCCTGTCCGCGCACCAGAGGTCTGGCTGCGCTGTCAGTTTCAGTTTCGTTCACAAGAAGAGACTTTTAAAAATAATAGTCATGTTTATATAGTGCTATATACACTCACCTAAAGGATTATTAGGAACACCATACTAATACTGTGTTTGACCCCCTTTCGCCTTCAGAACTGCCTTAATTCTACGTGGCATTGATTCAACAAGGTGCTGAAAGCATTCTCTAGAAATTTTGGCCCATATTGATAGGATAGCATCTTGCAGTTGATGGAGATTTGTGGGATGCACATCCAGGGCATAAAGCTCCCGTTCCACCACATCCCAAAGATGCTCTATTGGGTTGAGATCTGGTGACTGTGGGGGCCAGTTTAGTACAGTGAACTCATTGTCATGTTCAAGAAACCAATTTGAAATGATTCCACCTTTGTGACATGGTGCATTATCCTGCTGGAAGTAGCCATCAGAGGATGGGTACATGGTGGTCATAAAGGGATGGACATGGTCAGAAACAATGCTCAGGTAGGCCATGGCATTTAAACGATGCCCAATTGGCACTAAGGGGCCTAAAGTGTGCCAAGAAAACATCCCCCACACCATTACACCACCACCACCAGCCTGCACAGTGGAAACAAGGCATGATGGATCCATGTTCTCATTCTGTTTACGCCAAATTCTGACTCTACCATCTGAATGTCTCAACAGAAATCGAGACTCATCAGACCAGGCAACATTTTTCCAGTCTTCAACTGTCCAATTTTGGTGAGCTTGTGCAAATTGTAGCCTCTTTTTCCTATTTGTAGTGGAGATGAGTGGTACCCGGTGGGGTCTTCTGCTGTTGTAGCCCATCCGCCTCAAGGTTGTACGTTTTGTGGCTTCACAAATGCTTTGCTGCATACCTCGGTTGTAACGAGTGGTTATTTCAGTCAAAGTTGCTCTTCTATCAGCTTGAATCAGTCGGCCCATTCTCCTCTGACCTCTAGCATCAACAAGGCATTTTTGCCCACAGGACTGCCGCATACTGGATGTTTTTCCCTTTTCACACCATTCTTTGTAAACCCTAGAAATGGTTGTGCGTGAAAATCCCAGTAACTGAGCAGATTGTGAAATACTCAGACCGGCCCGTCTGGCACCAACAACCATGCCACGCTCAAAATTGCTTAAATCACCTTTCTTTCCCATTCAGACATTCAGTTTGGAGTTCAGGAGATTGTCTTGACCAGGACCACACCCCTAAATGCATTGAAGCAACTGCCATGTGATTGGTTGGTTAGATAATTGCATTAATGAGAAATTGAACAGGTGTTCCTAATAATCCTTTAGGTGAGTGTATATTCCGACTGCTTGGTGTGTTGGTTTTTGTCCACAGGGCTTTTTCCCCAACAGCAGGAGCGCAAGCAACGGCAATAAAATCCGAGGCCCGGCTGCCTGGCCAGAGCCACGGTGTGTTGCAATCTCGCCCGCATGAGGTGCTCCTCCGCCAGCTTGTGCCCGCACTACAGCCCACAGCAGCGGGTGTAGGAGATCTCGCTCTCTTAGTTTACTGAGAATGAGCTCTGCTAGCCCTTCCCGTCCGTGCGTGTAGGCCTCGGGTTTAGATCCCGCAAAGGCTGGCGGTCTACTACCCTCGGCCCCCTCGGCCCCCGGACTCCACATCAACCGCTGTCCCCGGTTAAGCCTACGGGCCTACACGGAACTTGTATCTGGCACCTGGTGCTCGCATACAGTGTTCTGTCCATCAACAACAAGGTTGCATGTGGTTGGTGGACAGCATGTAAGAGTTCTTCACAAACTGTATTTCTGAATGGACATTGAAATGAACTGCAACACATATACACAGTAACTCTAGTCAGTTGCCTTTGAAACAATATTGATGACTTCATCATGCAACTTTGAAAGTAATACGTATTCCAAAAATGCCTGTAAGCAATTGTGAACATTTCTCAATTGTATACCAGTAAACAAAGGGTGCCAAAACATTTTTCACACATACATATATACAAATATATATATTTATTTATATATATTTGTTTATTGCCTCACCTTTTGCTTATCCAGACTTAAAGTGCTTCAATACATGTTGTAATATATTATTTATGTAAATATGATTCATTATATTTTACAGTTGACCAATATATTTTTTGCCCTATGAGTGGATCTCCAAAATTAGATGCAAGAACGAGATATCCACTATCCCTGCCTACTATGTAGCACAGATAAAAGACAGATAACAATCCCACGCCTGTTTATGAGGATGGACTTTTCTCTCAATAGTCATTGGCCATTACAATTAAATTTCATGTACTGGGAGGTCCATTAAAAGACACCCCATGACCAAGAATAAACCAGAGCTGCAGGGGACTTCAATCAAGTCAGTGTTACACTACTGTATTTGCTCTGATGAAACGGGGAGCTGCTGGGTTTAATTCTCTTGCTATGACACTTAATTAAGTTTGACTGCAAACACAAAGGAATGGGGTCATGTGAGCGTGTGCGTGTGAGTGAACAGATTATATAGCGACACTGCCTGCTTCCTCACACCTTTGCTAATCCCAGCATCATTATAAATCTGACTGCACAGTATTCTAGCAGGCCAGCTACAGTGCTGCTGAGCCTCTCTGTCTAAGAACAAGCTGTCCGTGTATCAATCTGTTAAGATGGGGCTGATTTGTTCATGTTGATCTTTGTCTCCACCCAGGAAAGCAGCACTTTTTTATTTTGATATCCACAACACGTGGGATCCCCTACAGACGCTACAGAGAGAGGAAAACTGTACATAAACCACAGGCTTATAAGCACGTCTATTACCCGTTCCAAAAGAAGATGTGACAAGTGGACAGGCTTCGTAGATAAATGAATTGCACTACAATTACTCCCACTATGCTTTGAACCGTTTAGCAGAGATGGGCAGCCCTGGTCCTGGAAGTACAGGGTTTTCTGTTCTTTAAACAGTTTTTTGTGAATAACTGAATTGAACTGTATTATAAACATACATATGGACCGATCAATCGATGGATAAGCTGCATTGGGCTGTTGGCTTTCTCTGGCACAGACAGATTGTTTATGATTGTTATTGGATACATAAATCAAAAGTTTGCTCAGAGCGGGGTAAAAAAAAAGAATAAATAAACAAACAAATTAAAAAAAAAAAACGCTTTGTGGTGTCTGATAATTTAATAAAAATGTTCAAGAACGCCAGGAATTGACTCTGATATTCCAGTTGCCGTAATTGCAGTGTGAAATTTCAGAATGACATTTGGAAATGTCAATACAATGTGTGGCGCAGACAGAAAGCATTTTTAAGTCTAGTAAAACAGAAGCTTTTCCAACCTCTATCTATCAGTGGCCAACAGTTTATCTTTGCTTGAGAGACAACTGGCTGTCGAGAGAAGTAGGCATTCTCAACCTCACTGATTACAGCCCTCATCTTGCCATCCGGGGGGGGTTGTGTCCTGAGAGCCAAGACCAATAGGCCATCCTCTAGTGATCATTAAATACTCAAGCTGCAGTCTATTGGCTGTTTTTTTAAAGTTATATAAGTCATATTTTGTCCATGCACAACATGAAAATGCCTTGTCTTATTTATTTTCAAAATAATAAAATGACTTTTCTTGCATTGAACTATTTTGAAAATTGACTTAATCAGCAGTCCTATTGGAAAATGCATTTGAAGAGCGAGTCGTTCGAGGTCAGTATTTATAATGGGATTATAATGTCAACAGCCTCAAAGGTTGCAAACAATTCCCCTGTGTGTTTCGGTGATATCTTAAGCCGAGTCAATACTGGACCCATTGGTTTATGGGACTTTATTGTTCAGGTACATACAATATATGAAAAGCTCTGCTCATTGAAAGGGAAATGTATGAAAGATTCCCTGTCCGCCATCATGTCTGTGATTGTGAAACCAAACAGAAGATCTCCGACTGATCTTCCATGTACATCCCAAGCTATTGGACAAGTCAAGTCTTATTTCTTTCTTATCTCTGCAGGACTTCAATATTCAACATGCTGGACTGAGACACACTTGCAAAATCTTAGCTAACTTATTCATGGGAATTAATCACTTAAAAAAATGTGTTTCCGCCTCATTTTTTTTGTGTGTTTATCAAATAAATGGATGAGTTCTTTCATGTTTATTTAACTTTTCTATGCTTTGAAGTACGTTTATAATGCAATGTTGTTGAATGTGAGTGAAAAGAAGAGGAACACTATGCTGGAGGACTTTGTTTCTGAAGCGCCAAGGTTAAACCCTCTGAGCAGCCACTCCGTTTCTCCTCCGAGTGGAGATGAACAAATGGTTTTAATGGATTTTCAAATTGTAATAACCCGATTGCATTTCAGTTTCAATCAGCTAATTATGGCAAGTTGTTAGATCTACCATTGTTTAATTTAATTGAAATTTTTAATTACTTTAATAGCCATCCCAAAGTGCCTTGCATGTCAAACGATTAAGCCCACACTGAAGCAGAAAAGGGGATGCATTCACTGACTCTTCCCTTCATCGCACTTATTCAACCGATTGGTTAAATGATCATGTTACCATGTCATTTCTGCTTGTTTTGGTTTCTGATTTGACTGTTAATGTGATGGGCTAACAAGCCAGGAGAGAAGTGCGGGAAAAGAGGCTGTTCAGATCTTAACACGAGCAAAGGAGAATTCTGCCTGACATGTCACTTAAATTGCCCCTGACCTGCGCACAACTGTAGTCACGTTGCCCAAATGCCGGGCTAATTCCACCCCATTACCTTTTGAATGAGCTACACAATCAGTGTCAGTTAACGGCATTTATAAACATAATCAGATCGTTTCAGCACATGTCCCCACAGGTCCTGCTCGTAGAATTCTAATTAGTATCTTGTTTTTCATGTGTTCCTTTTGTGTGTGGACCTGTGGGCTAATGGGCAATAGAATTCAACAGCAGTATATCAGCCTCAAAACAGAGAAGAGCTCCTCTGTGGAATTGCGACTATGCTTCCTTATCACTCGCCCTGCACAAATACCTTTAAGAAAGTCTTAACCGGATTGGTTCTAGCATGAACAGCTTGTCACTGCGGCAGATAGAGTTTTAAGGAGAAACAATAACAGAGGATCATCCGCCCCATGTATTGCGGCGTACGCAACAAGTTTTTAGTAGGTGGTTTTATTCAAAGTGAAGTGGTGAAGTATGCCTTAGCCACTGCAGCTGGAGAGTCACTTACAATAGATTTGGCTTTTAAGGCTCATCCGCAGGAAGGAGCACAAGAAGGTTAAGTAACCTGCTCGGGGTAAAACACAGCCAGGGCCAGGATCTAAACCGGGAACATTCTGTTTACAACTTATTCTGGCTTAACCCCTTCATCCCCGGGCCGCTATGTAGAAGCCAACTTAGAAAAGAAAACTGGGAGGATATTAAAATCCATATTTGCTCTTCCAAGAAGTAAACAAATAAAGAATAAAAGCAAGTCCATACAATCAATAGCGAGTGCATCTCAGCTGGAGTCTTGATTCTGCCACAGTCCGCCTGATAGATTAAGGTCACTTAAATAACTATTTTCTCTCCTATATATAAAGAAGCCCTGTGCCCTCTTCTCCATCCACTTCAATGGAAGTTTACAGAAAGAACAGCAGTCGATACCGTGAAATTGGATACTATGGCCTGGATTTCAATCTTGAGAATTGGGGAGGGGGGGGGGGGGGGGGGGTGTTTCTATTGACTTACGATCCCGTCAGAATCCCTTGATTAAAAATATAGCCAGGTTCAATTTCGAAGCTTCGACTGCCTTATTTATTGTTATTGCTATATTTGCTCCAGCTTTTTGCTTGATATTCATCACAGCTGGAGCTGCAGTAATATATATATATATATATATATATATATATAAACATAGGGCCTTTTAATACACTCCCACAATATGGGCAAGCTAAAAAGACAAATAGCAAGTTAATCTGTTCATAAAGCCCATGCATTGTAGTCTTTTCATTTTTTTGTTTGTTGCCGGTATAATATTTTCGGTTCAAAATTTGTTGGTGCATTTTGCCAGATCTGTCTCTTACACACCAAAGAGGCCTTAGTGTGAAATGTGACACCCTGCACCTGGGAAACACACCCTATGTCCTCCTGGGGCACCATTGAGCAGCTTTGATCATTATTAAATTCGACCAATTAAGCCAGTGATTAGTTTAACACAAGAGCAAGGATCTCTGGAGGAAGGAAAACCTTGAGTCCTCCAGGACCCAGCGCTGCCCCGACTCTACAAACAACTGCTGATCCTTTGTTGAGATTTTATTTTTCTTAATGTGCATTTATTCAAATTAACTTCCCTTCTTTACTGCAAATATTGGGAACACAAGCCTCCTGTACCCCAGCCAGAGAGAAATGTAATGTGTAAATTAATGTGGGCACCGGTTGTGCACAAGCCAAACCACTTTTGTGCTTCCCACCCTGGCAGACCTCCAGCGCTATCTGTGACAGCTTGTAACAATGAGGACCTGTGCTGACTGCATGCAGCGTCTTTCATCCACATTTTGGATCTCGAGGGAGTTTACATCAGTGCCCCCCGACGCTCCAGCTACAGGGTGTGTGGTGGGGAATTCTCCTGTGGCAGTCACACAATCTTTCCTGCATTTGAATTCAAAATTCATTCCTTCTGCTTCTGTTTTTTTTTGCTTGGTGTTGCAACATACCTGCAATCTTGATTGTCATTGTTTAACATCCTGACAGCTTATCTGTTTACAGTCAAATGTAAAAGATGCCTTCAAGACAAACACAATCAGAGGAACTGTGCAGCGCTGTGTTATTTATTCACTGCTTGAGAGGTAATATAGAACTATCTATAGGCTTGTAACTACTAACTTGTGTTGTGTCTGTAACTACAGGAAACAAAATTGCAATGGTGCTGTTTTCAATTCTCCAAAGGAGGAACAGATTGTGTCTACATTAAAACATAAATACACAACCAGATTATGTTTTTATTAAAATATATTAAATGTATAAATCATGTATTACTTTTTGTATTGATTTTATTTCAAAACCCATCACAAATGGGTCTGAACATCCCTGACAGTGGTACATGGACCAGTGGTACCAGCACATAGTTTGGCTCAGCTGTTTGTACAATAGCTGGCATGATCTCAATATTGGGAGTTAATTCCTCACCTAGGACTTTTTATTTTTCCATACAATTATGGAAACTCAGAAACTCAATTTAACCTCCTTTGCCTGCTTCAGGTTGAGAAAATCATATTTTATAACAACAACAACAACAACAACAACAACAACAACAACAACAACAACAACAACAACAACAACAACAACAAGAAGCACCGAACCAGCAAATACAGTATCGGCAGAGACATGAACTAAGGAACGAGAGGAAGAATGCTGCTCATTATTCATTTAAAATGCTGGACCACAAAACCACAACCTCGGCGTGTTCTGAGCAAGAGGAGAGCATTACTGCAACCTGGGGGAGACAATTATATTAAAGAGTGGAAATCGCTCACTTGAAGGGGACCCACTTCCACTTTGGGACTTATTAATGCCAGATGAGAGGGGCCAGGCCATTAATCTCAGTGGGAGCTCTCTCCACTCAGAGTAAAGGTTGATCGGTAATCAGGTTATGTGGTGAGCTGAGGATCAATGACCCAGGATGTGGTCCCCTGGGATACTGGGGTAGGAGTTTACAAATGAGAACTGCAGACCAAGGCTCAGACTACAGGCCCCAACCATGAGGACCAACGGACCAAACCAGAACTCAGACCCATCCACCAACGTGGGATGAATTGTTTCCTTTATGTTTGAAACTTTCAAATTCTCCTAAGCTTTTACACACAGTACTACTATATACAGCTCTGGAAAAAATTAAGAGGCCACTGCAATTTTTCTTAAATCAGCATCTGTACATGTATGGCAGCCAATCCATTTCATTCATATTTGTATTTAGAATGTGGGATAAATGTTGTCAGTAGTTTATAGAATAAAACAAAAATGATCATTTTACCCAAACACATACCTATATACAGTAAAGCCAGAGAAACTGATAATTTTGCAGTGGGCTCTTAATTTTTCCCAGAGCTGAATATACTAACAAAACCAAAACATGAAGTACACTTATTTTTGTGGAGGTCTGGGAGTTGCATTGTTTCTCTAGTGTGTGAATTTTGTGAGGGCGTTTAAAACCTGTCTTACATATTCAGTAGGACACATTGTTAGAAGAAATATATACATATATGTATAAATGACAGACCAAGATTGATAGCTCCATTTAAACGTAAAGTAGGACACTTTCGAAACGCTACCGTGAACTGAGAAGTGAGTACACAGAAAGAGCATTAATGGGCAGTAAGATCTAGGCGAGGAGAGAAATATTGGCCTTCAGTGGAATTTTAATGGCAAAGTCACAAACATGTCAAGTTTGCATGTAAGTAGTTGGCATGTAGACTTCAGACATCCCAGATCTACCACATTGGCCAAAATCACAACACAAAAAACCTAGGAAAAGAAAAACAGAACAAACAAAACCAAAACAACATATTAGAAATCTTAATCTCTCGTTCCTTCCATGAAGAGATGCCAGGATTCTGCAGCTTGTGATTCTAAATTTAAAACAACATACTGTACATAATTAATTCAGATGATAAAAATGACATAGTTATAACTCAGTCAGGGGTCTATCTCTGGAAGTTTAAAAGCTTCTCTATAATTTACCACACATTAAGGGAAACTGAAAAGCATCTTCACATCTTCTTAATATTGTTTTTATAAAATAAAGAAATAAATACATACACATAAAAAAAAACAAGTAAATACAATTACTCTTAAAAAAAAGACCAAACCAAATCTAGTACCTGAGACTCGCTCTTTGTTATAATGTAAACATTGATTAAAGATTTTCTAACAGGCCGGGGTGGCGAAATCGAGGTGTATAATAAATGAGTCCCCATTGCTTCTGCTACAGCTGCTGCAATTCACAGCGGCCCGCCGGGGAATATCCTGACGTGCCTTTGTTCTGGTGTGCGGAGAAAGTCATTCTTTGGGAGAAGATAATGTCTGCGACACAAGGAAAGCACATGAAAGATGTACAGGAGCTCCTGAACCTAAGCCCTCTGTTGTTTATTTTGAGCTCTTAGATGTTAAAAGATTTATTTTTTATTTTCCCCCTATTCTCTTGGAAAAAAACAGTTTCATTTCAATCCAACAAAGCTTGCTAACTTGCTTTCTTTTTACTCTTATTTTTAAAAACATTATTAACTGCCATGCAGTGTAGGATTTATGTTTTTTTTATTTATTCATAACAAAAGACATTGGCCATCTTTTTGCACTTAACAGCACACTACTTGTGAATGGAAACTGATTACAGTGACGGCATAAACGTCTATTTTCACTTTATTTCCACTCTGCTTTTCCCTTCCACACAATGGTGTAGCCTCAGTACCTATTAGCACCAATTACGCTGATTAAAACCCAAACTCAAATTGACATAAACAGGAAACAAAGAAAAATAACACATTGGTATATAGATTCAAAACAAATAATTACAAGGAAAGGTGTGTGTGCGTGTGTGTGTGGAGAAGCAGTAGTATGGTACATATATGTGTTTTAATGTTAATTGTCTTTCAGGGCCATTATACTTTCAGGCTGAAATCTCCTCTTTCTTTGTGTGCGATTACATTACATCCTCTCCTTCACATGCTGGTAATTTGACAGAGAAAAGGAGGTGCAGATTTAAATGCTCCCCTCTTGTGTTAACTTGTAAGCAGCCTACTTATTATTATCACCATTGAGTTCGAGTAATATAAACTGTCAATTTGTCTTAAAAGAAAATTAATAAAGCAGTGGGTGGCAGCGCACTTAAATCTCTTGCAACGGGACTGCGGTAACTCACTGCGCAAGCTCTCAGCGCAGCACGGAGAACAAATACACAGAAAACAGCAATAGCGAGCATTTAGACCTGCGAGCTGCAGAGAGCTGACAAATATACACATTCCCCATGTGTTCACACAGCTGTCTAAGTGGCACATCTGTAATTATTGTTGTGATAACACCACAATCATGGGCACGAAATGCATGAATACTTCAAGAATAATGTAAAAATGTCTCCTGCATTTCCACTGAGTTGTGCTGATCACCTGTAGAAGACCTGACTCCACACCTTGTCTCTAATCTATCCCTCTCCCGAACCCTGACCCTCACCTTGTTATACATGGGATTTAGGTCAGTTTCCTGCAGAGAAATTAATTACTTAACCCAAAGGGGCAGAAGCAAACTTATTCCAGCAGTGAACTGAGGCTAAAGACACCCCAAAATTAAATCAGATACAAATATACACTTTATAAAATGTAACTAGGCCAAAGTGTTGTGTATTTTCAAATGAAGGCAGGGAGGAACAGCCAGAACTAAAGTCAAAGCTGACGGATTCTCTCCCAAAGTCTGAACGGGCAAAATTACCCACAGTCTCAAAATAAAATGAGTCTCTGTGAAATCCCAGAGCAAGGAAGAAGTATGTCAGGCTTGTGTGAGCGGTGTAGTAGGCAAGTAAGCCCAACTGCCATTTGACCGTGATTGCGGCAATAAACAAACCGCAGCCCCAAGTGTGCATAAAAACCCACAGGTTCATGATATGTGACTGGTTTTTACTGTGTGCCATGTGCAGCTTGCTGAGGCCTGCATTTTATATGTACTGTGCATATAGTTTTTCATTACAGACCATGTGGCGACAATAGTCCCGTTGATAGCGAAATCGCACGTTTCAATTGGTGTATTTTTAAGGAACCCCCCCACCCTTCCTTAAAAAAGGCTTTTAGCCTTCCGTTTGAAGTTCCCTTTCACACACAACAATATAAACTGTAAAAATGTTGAATCGAAAATATAAATATGGCTGATGTGACCGGGAACTGCAGTGGGCAGGAATGTTGGGCTAAGTGGTCACTGGACCCCTGGAGGCATGAACATTACATTATTTGTCATTTAGCAGACGCTCTTATCCAGGGCGACTTACATTTGTACCCATTTATACAGCTGGGTATTTTACTGGAGCAATCTAAGTGAAGTACCTTGCTCAAGGGTACAACCCACAACCTCCTAGTTATGAGTCCAGAGCCCTAACCACTACTCCACAGTGTTGTGAGCGGAAGAGAAATTGAACTGGAAAGTGAGAACCAACAAGCCCTTTGTCAAAAATGACCTCTCTCTTCCCCGAGATTTATCTCTTCTAAGACCACCGGAATGACCTCTCCCCATCTCAGGACACATCGTGCTGTGTGGAGACTCTGTGGCCTATCCAACGACAGCGTTGAAAAAACACTACTTACTGTGCTTACTGCTGCACTTTTAACTTACATAAGTACCATCGGTTTGATGTGAATTGATCTGGCAAGGTCTGTGAATAAGTCATAATTTCACTTTAAAAAACAGAACTTGCCCCTTTTGCTTTTGTGCAAACTGTAACAAGGATGTCCGCGTAGCTTATCATTTGCCCTTCGCATACCCACCCTTCCAATAAAGTTAAAAAATTATTAATACCTGCAACTTGGTATGAATGATGCAACAAGGGTTATCTGAAAAAGGAAGCACCCCTCAAGGGGGAGGGGTTTCTGTGCACTTCTGTTGGAACCCGATCGAAACATCTCTATATCAAAGCTGCCATTGGCCCCTGTGCATATCACTCAAAACAAGTCCCTTCCTACTTCCTGTTTGTATAAGAAGTGACGTCTGCACAGGAACTTCCTCTTTTGCCAGGAGCTATGACTCCCGTGCGGCCTTGCAACCCTTGGGCAGTGCTTCCTTTCTCAGATAACCAGGGTTGCATTTGCAACCTATCATTATCTTTCAAGTTGGAAGCACTGCCCAAGGGGGAGGGGTTACTGTATAACAAAACTGTTGCAAGGGAGGAGGCAGCGAGCTGATAAGGGTTCCTGCCCCGAGGTGCACCGCTAGGGGGTTCGGCAACACCAGACAGGAGCCACATAGGCCCCTTGGGGCCACACCTGGGCTGTCCAGGAGCGAGGACTGCAGTCACGCTCTACCGGGGACTGTCTGCAATCAGCATATACAAAGCGGGGCTACAGATGTCAACTCTTACGCCCTCCGCTTACAATAGCAATGCTGGCTGCTCTGCTAGTGCATCTAGGAACAAGGCCATATATCTACTTGCACAATATATGGTGCGGGCAATCAAGCAACTTGTGCGCCCTCCACACATTAACGTGGCAGTGGACCCCTGAACCTGCAGGAGCGGGGCCACAGACCCACTGTAATGCAACATAATTTACAGCTGGCTAGTCAGACACTAGAGTAGCCACAGCTGAGAACAACAGTAAATACAACACGCGCAGCACAGGAGCAATCTCGCTTAACTGAACAGTACAGAGCGGCCAGCTCCACTGTGCTGTTATAATAATACATATATTGTGGGGTGCAGGAAGCAGATCATGCACCCTCCGCATAACATGGGAGCAGATGTCATCTCCTAGTAAAGCTAGATGCAGGACAACAGCGGGAAACAATTCATGCACCTTTCGCATGATCACAGGAAAGGAGGCCGCTTGGTCTACTAGCACAGCTAGGAGCGAGGCCACACCATGCTCGACCATGTCGTGACAAACCAGTGTACACCGTGGAGCGCAGAAGCCAGCTCATGCACCTCTCGTGTAACACAGGAGCAGTTGACACCTGCTGTATAGCACAGTTAATGCAGGGCAACAGCAGCTCTTCCTCTTCCAATATACAAATATTCTGTATACAGCGGGGCACGAGTAGCTTGAGTGCCCTCCGCTGAGGACAGCAGCAGCGGTCTCCTGCTCAATGGTTCGAGTAACAGACCATGGGAATAAATCGTCAGGATAGTCAGCAAGCCCAGGAGCAGCTCCTGTGGGTGCTCGACTGGAAGGCATAGTCCGGTAGGAAGGGGAAGACACGGTTCAAACTAGCTCCATCCAAGATGCACTAACAGGGGCAGACTGGGAATAGATACCAGGAGCCAGAGACCGCAGGCTACCAGGACTCGCCTGAAGCCAACACCAGGTTCCTAATGGAAGGGATCGGGTCTGTCACATCCAACCTGTAGAACCGGATAAATATAAACTGTCCGCCAAGGGGGTGCCTTGAAATAGGGCCCAAAATGTGCCAAGGTCCCAACTCGAGTGGGCAACCAGGTGTCCAGGCACCAGGGTCCCAGTGGACTCATAGGCCATGGACATAGTGTCCACAATCCAAAGCTGTTTTGAAAGTGCCTGGCCCTGTGTCCGACACAAACAGTTGGTCTGAGCGCCGAATGTCCTTTGTGTGTTCCAATTAGCACCTGAGCACCCGCACAGGGCAAAGCAGGTGAAGACGACTCTCTTGCTCCGAACCAAAGGGAGGAGGATGAAAAGCCATCAACTCAATAGGCCTGTTGACATGGAATGGAGACAGTACTTTCAGGAGGAACCAGGGTCTTAGGGGTCTGAGGGTAGTAAAAGGGGTGTAAAGTAATTTATGAACAAAATAATGTACTTTTTACTCCACTACATTTCCCACAGACGACTCTGTTACTGTGTCACTTCCAGTAGGTCATTAATATGAATATTAAACCAGCTATATGCTTCATTCTGCAATTCCACAGCACCATTCATACATCAGTCATTTTACCATTTGGGGAAAAATAACATATTTTGATTGGCCTTCACACAGTAGAAAGGCGGGTTCAATATCACCATTTAACTTTGCTTTCAAAGTAGTATACTGAAAAAAAAAAGTTTCACCACAAAAAAATATAAAATCTAACGTTAATAATGGGTATGCAAAATTTATAGTTTAGCACCAGTGATCACAATTGCGTGAAAAAACTGCAAAAAATGAGTGACGTGCCGGTGAGTTTGACGAGTTATGGGAGAAACAGAAGGACATGGACACCCGCTCCGTAGCACACGGCAAACAGAAGTGAGTATTGATCTGAAGTGCATGCGTACTGTGTCCGAGCGGCAGGGCACCGATAAGTCGTGTAGAGCAGTGGGCAGTATTGTTTGCTTTCCGTGATTGGAAATGCATTGTATTGGCATGGGGAAGTGTTATTTTGGTAATTAGCAGCTGTTTTGTGTTGCATTCGATTGGTATTGTGCATGTAATTGGTCCCTGCGACAGTTCGTCCCCGCGTCAATTTGCCCCCATCGTTATACGTTCTCCACTTGTAACCATGAGTGCATTCACTTATTACAGAGCCATAGAACACACATATGTGTATATATAGTAGGCAGGCTATATAAAAAAAATATATATATATATATATATATATATATATAAATACACACAGACACACAACTATTTTGTATTATTTATTATAATGTTTTTAATTGATACATTAACTTGAGACTATAACCCCAATAATTAGATGGGAGACTTTTCACTTTTACTGGAGTATGTTTTTGATAGAATATTTTTACTTTTACTGGAGTAATTTTTTTTATGGAATATTTTTACTTTTACCCAAGTATGACTTCCGACTACTTTTTACACCTCTGGTAGTAGGCCACCAGGTGAAGTGGGGCCTAGAACTGAGGTCTGCAGACAGCGAAATCTCCTACAGCTGCAATTGTGAGCTGTACTGCGGGCACAAGCCGGCAGAGGAGCACCTCAAGTGGGCAAGATCTCTTATTACAGACGAGACTTAGGCCGGGTGTGGTGTTAGGGTTTATTGCCGCTGCTGACGCTCTCGTTGTGGAGGAAAAGCCCTGCGGACAAAATGGCAAAAGAGGAAGTTCCTGTGTAGAAGTCACGTCTTATACAAACAAGAAGTAGGAAAGGACCTGTTTTGAGTGACGTGCACAGGGGCCAATGGCTTTGAAATAGAGATGTTTCGATTGGGTCCCAACAGAAGTGCTTGGGCAGTGCTTCTGACTTGCAGTTTGTTCCTCTACCTTTTCCAGGTCCCGTGTTAAGTGCTTTGTATTAAACAAAACTTTAAAATATGTAGAGGTCTGGGGGAACAAGCTGCTTTCAGATGTTTACTAATGTTGTGTTTTTCATTGCAATACAATCCATCTCAAGAACATCTGTCAGCCACAATAACCCAATGAGTTAACCCTGTGCTTTGAGATCAGGGTGTATTGTACATTTTGGTTGGAAGAAAACATCAAAGAATGATAGTTCTGAATAATCAGACCCCCTTTAATAGTGATATGACATTTCCTATTTAATCTTTAATATTGTAATACCCATGCTGTCTAAACTTCCTTATCCCACTGTAGAGGGACAGAATGCATCACCTATTTAAAAAGCATCACTTAAGTAATTTTCCATATTTGTTTTTGTTGTGTTAAGGGTTGATGTAATTTTGACAGCAGACATAATCAAACATACAATTTGCTGTCGCATTGCTGAAAGAATGCGCACAGAGGAACCCCATGCAGGTTTCACAAACCGAAAACTTCCAGAAGCAAAGCGGTTCCCATGGAAACAGCCACACCGCGATGTGAGAGTGGCCTTGACCTTTGGATTAATAATAGAATTCCTCACAACATTTACATTCCAATTAATACAGGCTTTTGGGTTCCGCAGTCAAGCAAGGCCAGCTTTTTCTTGATAAATAGGCCCCTGAGGAAAACGACATTAACCCTTATGAAAAAGAAATAAAGCCCCCATTGAATGTACCGTAAATAATCTGAGCACCCCTTTGGAGAACAGTTTCTCCGGTTCTCTGTGGAAATGAGAAACAATTTCCCACTTAACTGCAATGTGCGCATGTGCTTGCAGAAGACAAGTTAACAATTTGAGCTCAAAAGGGATCATACTCTGGCTGTGGGGGCAGCGGTCGTCTGCAGCTCCTCTACAATCTGCTCCTGGGCTCTTCTCACGGGTTCGATCGGCCTGTGTGCGTTTCTCCCCATACAGAAGAGCTCTATTTAAGGAACAACATATATTTGAAATGAGTGGCCCATATTTATTAGTCAGTCATGGGACTACATATACAAATATATTTAAAATACCACAAAATCATCCATGTTTTGTACTTTCTCACACTCACATAAAGGTTTAGTCAGTCGGGCATCGCTGACTATTGATGCATTTAAGGAATTTTTGCTTCACTTCTGAACTCTCACCTTGTAAGCTCAATCTTCTTGAAAAATTTAAAATAAATAAACAATAATGGCAGCCAATCTTAAATAACACCTTTAACACATTACTTGTATAATGTGTGACTGTAAATGTCCCACTTTGAAGAATCTCAGACCAATCTGAGTCTCCATCATGGTGCTTGTGGACGCCTGCAGTATATACACAGATCCATATATATCTATATAATTTTTTTATTTGTTTATTGGCAGACACCCTTGTCAATATATATATATATATATATATATATATATATATATATATATATAACCATATACATACAGTGGAAGAAAAAAGTATTTGATCCCCTGCTGATTTTGTTTGTTTGCCCACTGACAAAGAAATGATCAGTCTATAATTGTAATGGTAGGTGTATTTTAACAGTGAGAGACAGAATAACAACAACAAAATCCAGTAAAACGCATTTCAAAAAAGTTATAAATTGATTTGCATGTTAATGAGGGAAATAAGTATTTGATCCCCTATCAATCAGCAAGATTTCTGTCTCCCAGGTGTCTTTTATACAGGTAACGAGCTGAGATTAGGAGCACTCTCTTAAAGGGAGTGCTCCTAATCTCAGCTCGTTACCTGTATAAAAGACACCTGTGCACAGAAGCAATCAATCAATCACATTCCAAACTCTCCACCATGGCCAAGACAAAAGAGCTGTCCAGGGATGTCAGGGACAAGATTGTAGACCTACACAAGGCTGGAATGGGCTACAAGACCATCACCAAGCAGCTTGTTGAGAAGGTGACAACAGTTGGTGCGATTATTCGCAAATGGAAGAAACACAAAATAACTGTCAGTCTCCCTCGGTCTGGGGCTCCATGCAAGATCTCACCTCGTGGAGTTTCAATGATCATGAGAACGGCGAGGAATCAGCCCAGAACTACACGAGAGGATCTTGTTAATGATCTCAAGGCATAGTCACAAAGAAAACAATTGGTAACACACTACGCCGTGAAGGACTGAAATCCTGCAGCGCCCGCAAGGTCCCCCTGCTCAAGAAAGCACATGTACAGGCCCGTCTGAAGTTTGCCAATGAACATCTGAATGATTCAGAGGAGAACTGGGTGAAAGTGTTGTGGTCAGATGAGACCAAAATCGAGCTCTTTGGCATCAACTCAACTCTCCGTGTTTGGAGGAGGAGGAATGACCCCAAGAGCACCATCCCCATCGTCAAATATGGAGGTGGAAACATTATGCTTTGGGGGTGTTTTTCTGTTAAGGGGACAGGACAACTGCACCGCATCAAAGGACGATGGACGGGGCCATGTACCGTCAAATCTTGGGTGAGAACCTCCTTCCCTCAGTCAGGGCATTGAAAATGGGTCGTGGATGGGTATTCCAGCATGACAATGACCCAAAACACACAGCCAAGGCAACAATGGAGTGGCTCAAGAAGAAGCACATTAAGGTCCTGGAGTGGCCTAGCCAGTCTCCAGACCTTAATCCCATAGAAAATCTGTGGAGGGAGCTGAAGGTTCAAGTTGCCAAACATCAGCCTCGAAACCTTAATGACTTGGAGAGGATCTGCAAAGAGGAGTGGGACAAAATCCCTCCTGAGATGTGTGCAAACCTGGTGGCCAACTACAAGAAACGTCTGACCTCTGTGATTGCCAACAAGGGTTTTGCCACGAAGTACTAAGTCGAAGGGGTCAAATACTTATTTCATTCATTAACATACAAATCATTTTATAACTTTTTTGAAATGCGTTTTTCTGGATTTTGTTGTTGTTATTCTGTCTCTCACTGTTAAAATACACCTACCATTAAAATTATAGACTGATCATTTCTTTGTCAGTGGGCAAATGTACAAAATCAGCAGGGGATCAAATACTTTTTTCCCTCACTGTATCTATATATATACCCTCTTCCCTCCTTAACTGCCACTTAAGTGAAGTGCTTCTGCTAAAAAAAAAAAAAATTGCAACAGCTTCAAAACATCACACTTGTTTTTAAGCAAACGCTACAATGAGAAGGAAATTAACTTAATCCGTGTCTCTTTAATATCACTTGGGAGAGAATACAATAATTACAATTGCTTCTACATGTGCTGTTTTCTTACTCTGGTGCAGTATGCTGTAATCAGGATTGTTTTTTGGAGGAGTGCTTATGCACCCAATCCTCATTAGTGCCCTCCCGTATACAGCATACGCTGCCCCGAGGGTCTCTCATCTGCAGTGTGTGTGTTTGTGTGTGTGTGTGTGTTTCTCAGTACCTCTCAGCCTGCCAAGTTTGTGCAGAGCTGGAATAAATCAGGCAGGTCTCTCTCTGCCGTGGGAGGCTAAGGTTGTAAGCTTGCACCCATCCATTAAATGAACAGGTGACACGCGGATACAACGGGGAATCTCTGGGGCTGGTGGCACTTTGCGGCCTGGCACAGTGTCAGCATGATTTGGCTTTGCATCAAGATGTACAACGCTGCTGCTTTTTAAGTTCTGTGTTTTATAAAGCACACAACTACCGGGATTCACTCTCCACCTGTTTACATGTCTGTCAGCATTTTTGTTGTTGTTTTTTTCAGCCAGAAATTCACAGGTCTGAGAAACAAGCTGCTGTCCTTGAGTCACGTGCTCTTCTGTTTTCATTCTGCCTGAGTTCTCAGTCGTTAAGTTTCACTCCAGTTTCACATCCACGTTGCTCCTCTCCAGCCCTGTCCTCAGTGGACTTTGGGAACTCTAAAAAGTCCGTAATCTGATGGCAACGAACCACACATTCATGTTTAAATCATCCGCTCCCTTCACATTCAAGGCCTGGCTGTAACTGGTAGCATTATACAGTATATTGGATAATAACAATCACACTCCACACAGGACATGAACTCTGGTGCGATACAGTAAAGACAGGAGAGACAGGTAAGACCAGGAAGACAGGAAAGACAGGAAAGATGGGAAAGACAGCAAAGACAAGAAAGACAATAAAGACAGGAAAGACCGGATGGACCAGAAAGACAAGAAGGACTGGAAAGACTGGAAAGACTGGAAAGACAGGAAAGACAAGAAAAACAAGAAAGACAGGAGAGACAAGAAAGACAGGAAAGACAAGAAAGAGAGGAGAGACTGGATAGACGGTATAGACAGAAAAGACCGGAATAACCGGAAAGACAAGATAGGCAGGAATGACAATAAAGACAGGATTATCCCAATTCGACCACCAACTCACATACAGAAAACTGTCCATTTTGCACTTCACAAGACATGTGTGAAACCAATCATGGCATCATATTCAGTTTAACTTTTGAGCTATGAACTATTGACCCAGTAATAATAATAATAATGTAATAATAATGGGTAACAATAATAATACAAACAACAAAACTGCATACTGAGATCACAGTACAGTGATCGCTCTTGTTTGTGGGCACACAGTTTTCAGAAGTCTCCATTTATTTGTCACCCTCCCCCCCCCCTTCAAAACAAAATAAAAAACAATGAAAGAGTCTGTTTCCTCAACATACCTCTGATTAAAATGCGTTCCTCATGGCTCAGACTCGGTGAGTGACTGTGCCTCCTATTTGCTGCAATTGGGGTATAATTACACAATTGAACTCCTGCAAAGATTAATTTATTTCCTTGCTTGATTATACTAAATTCGTTAACAAGCAATGACACGTTGCATTAGTTTGCGCATTACTTCTCAGGTTTATTTTTGGCTTTAAAGAGACATCAGCGTTTTGAGTCACATCCTGGAAATATAAACGAGACAAAATTATTGATGGGACTTACATCACTGAAGGCAACTTTGCTTGTGTGTCACTGCTGTATATATATATATATATATATATATATATATATATATATATATGTGTGTGTGTGTATATATATGTATATAATGTTTTCAGTCTGGGGACACATTTATGTTTCCCACTAAACAGATGTTTACAATTTTTATGAACTCACCTTGCAGCAGAAGAGACTAGTCTACGCTCCAGAATTGAGATAGATTGAAGAGCATGCTATGGGGTTTGCATTTGCGTCGTGTGAGGTATATGATACTAAATTTCACATTATTTTCAACAGACGCTGTCACACAATGTGTTCTAGGCCAATATACTGAAGAGCAGTACTTCTTTGTCCATCACAGAACAGTCTGAAACAATGAGCAATCAAGAACACTATTGACACACCAAGGAGGGCAGAAGGTACAGACACTTATTTGAGAGGCGCTGAGAGGCTTTAACAACCGTACTTTCCATTGTGTTTAAATTGTTCTGATGCTGAAAGCCATTATTGGTGTTCTTCAGCTTCATATACACGATGACATGATCAAGGAAACATTCACATTTTGTTGTTGCAGTTTTTTTTTTTTTTTTCTTTTTAAATGAAACAATTCTGCATCTCTGGGATTGTTTGATACCGGGGTTCCCTGTTTCAGTGAATGCCGAATGCCATTAAATCTTTCCAGCAGCAAAGAAGCAGCGAGGAATAACAGGAACCCGATTTTAAATAGCAGTTAATTGTGCCACCAGACTGGGCCTATTAGAGCTGTTGGAGGTGAGCTTGCTGTCTTTCACTCTTCAAAATCAGCCTCCGAAAGTGTTGATGCAATTTTCACAGCCTCACGTCAGGTGACAAAATCTACATCATTGCTCACTTACTGTTCGCTATTAGACATCTGCTCCCAACTCTTTTGTTGGCTGACTTTACAGTTGCCACACTTTTAATTCGGTTTAATTTTATTTGTATACATTTAACGATGATGCATACATTTTTCATATGTTCTATAAAAAAAAAATCAAAAGACAAAACATCTTCTAGTTGTGAAAATGGCTGCTTCTTTGCACAATCCTATATCTGCACCGCTGCTAACCTAGCAGAACAGAACACTCTGTGTCCCTTGTGGATGGTGATGTCATCGTGTTCTCGTCTGCTCTCTCACATTGAGGTGCTATCTTCGAAGAATGCAGCACCAACATTTGTTAATTTCTCTTCAAAATGTCTTTCACTCTCCACTGATCCAACCCAGACATGGCTGACCCTGGCCTTCTCTGGTCCGGACTGACATTTACTGCACAGCAGCCGATGCACTGCAACACTATGTCAGTGTTTTCCAATCACAAATCACGCCTCTGGGACACGACGCAGCATTGATCGCAATCCTGATGAAGATAGATGTTGTAATGTTTTTCTTCCTTTCGTTGTTTTCTTTCCCTTATGTATGTATGAATGTATGTATTTATTTAAGCAGCCACTTCCACAGACGGTCTGAATAGCACTCAGTGTATGGCACAGTAACTCCAGATGTAGGTCACAGGTATAAACCTAAACCTTGAAATGCACAAATTATCATTCCTGTGGCATCAAGTGAAAATGTAGTTTGATTTTCATTATCGGTTTCAAAGCTTGTTTCTCACTTCGTACACATCTATTATAACGTGTAAAAACACTGAGTAACATGAGTTGTAGGCTCACATGTTTTATTTTAAAATTAGATCTAGAAGCTTACACTTTGTGTGCAGTTGTGGATTTCCTACCCCGTCCATCAGAAAACACGTTTCAGAGATAGAGAATGTAGCTTGTGATGCCGTTGAGCCTCAAGCCAGTGTTATTCATGTGAGCTCTGGTTGTCCTCCAGCTGTTTCCGTAGCTCTGCTGTTTGTGCCACAGACTCGGTTAATCTTTGGTCAGACACATACATGTTGTCTTCATCTCTCTTCTGTCTGAACAGGTGTTGCAAGGATAAGGTGATGGTCAAACTGGGGATGGGCCATAGAGATAGGGATAGGGTTATTCAATTAATGAATTCAGCGCACAGTGCAGGTTTCTGTGGGGCTATTGTTGGAGACACAGTGTCCCCAGAGAACTAGGTTCCAGTGAGTTCCAGTATGACTCTGACTACACCAGACAGTAAAGACAAAAAAAAAAGAACTTGACAAAGTCTTTTGACAAAAGCTTGTCAGAAAAGTGCACAGCCAATTCTGCTAAACAATCGAAGATGAAAAAAATAGTAGATTTTTAGAAAGCTGTCATTAAAGCCTGAGTATAGCATTTTGAAGGAATTTCCCTCCAAGTGTGAAATAGAAGTAAATTGGTTGTTGGAGGTGAATAGATGGCATTTCAGGGATGGATGTGCCCGAGATTCAATAAAATCAGCTGAGGAAAAAAAAAATGAAACCATGAAACTCAATGGAGGCAGGTGTGTTTGGAGGGGAGAAACGCTAATTTGTGAGGAATGCAGATAGAGAGTAATATATGCAGAAATGGTCCCTGTTTGTTCCTAAAGGATTTTTTCACACAAATGTGCAGAAAAAAGGCTGCAGTTGTGAATGGAAAATTATGCAGAGCAAACAATTAATAAATGGCTCACTGCTATTTCACCCACTCCTACAGACACTAATAGAAAACAACAAAACAGAACACACATGCAGAAAAGTGATCCATGCCATTTATGTATTGATAAAGATAAAGTTTTTTAGAAAAGAAAGATACAAAATACATAAGGGCATAACATTTTATACATTTGAAATCATCAAAAGAATCGAATATCTGCTTGAATAGAATTATGCATCACCTATTATTTAGAGATTAAAATTAACTAACCTGTTTCGACCTCAAATTGTTGTCCTCGGTGTGAATGTTTTCAATTCTTTGATTTATTGAGTAAATTTGAGTCCACGTAGCTGCTAAAAATTGAATGTAATCACTTTATAGCAAAGTGCACCAGGTCTGCTACTACATTATATTTGACATAATACATATTCAGTCCAAACATTCTTCAGATTTGCATCAGGTCCCTTTGGTCAAATCGAGATTACACGTTTCCTTTTATTCCTTCTCGTGGATTTGCGGTACTTCAAAAAGCAAATTATTGTGCATAATTTAATAGTAGCAAGAGCAAGTTTGTTTTATTTGTGCCTAACTGGATTCATGTTGTGCGGGGGATTTATAAACAGCAGGAAGTTTAATAAAACAAACAAGCCAAATTTGCTTCCATCAGAAACATTAATGGGGTGTAATGAAAAGGAGCTGGCAGTTTTGGTAATAGGGGAATTAAGCAAGTCCATATATAATATATTCAACGAGGCAGCATTAGGCAAGATGGTCCTGCTACAGATATTTCTTGACGCAAATGAGCTGCAGCAAGCACACATTTTCAGTGCATTCTGCAAACGCTCAGTGGCCTGCAACAACGCCATAACCAATCCATCGGCCGAACACTTAACAACAATTTAATGACAATAAATGATCAGGCCCTCTCAAAGTGCATTTGCTAGCATTTTCAGATCACCAAGCACTATATGATATGTCAAAACACAGACCAAATTTACGGTCTGAAAAAGCAGCAGATATGCATACATATATACAAATCTAGGCATGGATGGAATGGATTCTTAATTTCCACTAATACGCAACTCTAGTGAACCAGCCCGAAAGCCCACAGCATTCAAATCAAATGGAAGTGAAGTTTGAAAAGTACTTTACCGTGATTTAGAGGAGAAAGAAACGTTGTAAATCTTGAGGAAATCACACTGTAGAAAACAGTATTGCTCATAAAACCAAATATTGAAAACACTAACAATCAATCAATTAGTTAAGAACATTGAAATCCCAGGTACGGCAGCACAACTTTGTGTGGAAAGGATATAATACTGGGTCTGTTTCATTTCCTGGGTGAGAATAATACATACATAGCATCTCTCTTTCTATCACCATGCATCAAAACATATAAAATGCTATATATTTATATTGGAATCCAACCAGCCCTCCAAGAACATGCTGCAATGGTTGCATATCAACCTCTCAGAGAAGAAAATAGTTTTGATTATTCAATGCAAGTGAAAAGGGAACAGGTAGAGACGGGGGAATCTGGTTCACAGAGAAGTTTTGACATTCTGAGAGATGTGGTCTATTGCAGAGCAGGAGGCAATTATATTCAAGGTCTTTAATGGAAGCAAGGGCCTTAAGCAGGGCTGCAGATGGAAAGATGGTGGTTAGCAAAGGGTTCTGTGACACCGAGGTCGGGCTGTCTGATAGAGGGACGCTGTGCCCAGACGCTGCAGCGTGGAAAACGAAGCAGAGGTGAGCTTTCTTTCCACTAATGGAATAAGACTAAGATTATTTTCTTTATTTTTTCCTTTCTTTTCTTCTCCTAACGTGTTGTTGGAGATTGAGGTCTTGGTAACACAACAGAGCAGGCCGAGGGAGAGACAGGGGCGCCGCCACAGTGCATATTGTCTGAGTCAAAGGCCCCTCTATTACAAGGGGCTGATGTGTGTGAATGGAAAGCTATTTCTCACCTTGCAGCTGTCTGTGGGTGTTCGAGTGAAATGAAGATTTTTGAGAAAGGAGAAGAAAAGGGGAGAGAGAGAGAGGGAGAGCAATATAGATATTCCATTTGTCCTTTCTGCTTATTTGCACAAATAGGTGATGGAAGGCATTAACAGTTCAGTGGCTTGGGTCCCTGTAATCAGACCAATGTGTTAAGCATGAAGCAGAGAGGCAGCTGGAAAACAATCCCTCCCCCCCACTGGTTCAGTAAAAGAACTGAGCTGTGCTGAAGATGCCAGCTTTCCATAGATGAGCTATGGGCCAAACCTAACTAAGGTAGACTGCCAGGCCCAGGCACCAAACAATAGCCTTCAGCTTTCACCAGCTCTCTTGTGTTTTTTTCACTCCTTTGCCCTGCATGATGGAGGGAATGTGTGTGTTTATGCAGATTAGTAAAAGAATGATCTGAGGACATGAGATTTGGAAAGAGACAGAGATAGAAGATTGCCACTGTGCTGAAGTTGCATGCCCAGATATTCTGTGTAACTCCCTTCATCCACCATTGTGTCTTTCCCCTTAGCAGAAGCACTTGATGATCAAATGAGTTGACTATATGAGAACATGCTTTGGAAATTTGACTAGAAGGAGCATCACTATCAACACTGAATTTACCCATTTTCACCCAGGGTCAGCTGCCCCTCTTGTGGGAAAACTGTGGTGAGCGGAGGGCTGTGAGAAAGGTCCCAAACGCCAGGTAAGAACACCTCCGTATGGACAAGCCTTTAACAAGAAACAACAAATTATATTTTTCCCAGACTCCCTCTCAGCATAAAGCATTGCCATTTCTCTTGCTGATGCTGACAGTAAAGTGCACACATCTGAACGGCACTGTCTGCAGACCCCTGCAGGTGACAGGAGAGCCGATAATGACTGCTCGGGGCTGACAGATACCGGCTGGCAAAAGAGACAAGCCTGCCTCCTTTGGAAATCAACTTATATATATATATATATATATATATATATATATATTATTATTATTTTTTTTTTTTCTTTCCTTTAAATGGATACAAAAAAAATTCTAGTCATGCTCCACTCCACCAATGTGTCTTTGGTCTGAATAGTCTGGTATACAAAGATAAGACCCTAAAGATGTGCTTGCCAAGGGGATATCATTAAGCAACCCCCAGCCCCCCCCACCCACAGCAAAGCAACAATCAGCACATCTCTGGAGTTTGAAGCACACTGCCAGGCTTTGCTGTATTCCTCATAGTGCCATGCCATTGCAAGGGCAGAGGAGCGCCAGGCTGACTGAAGTCAACGGCACTGCATTGAAACACACGGTAAATAATCAGGAAGCTGCTGACCTGCACTCCTGACTCATGACCCAGCTGGGTTTATGAGCTATGAGTCGTTTTCACAAGAGCTGTTAATTTTAGTGGGTATCAGAGAGAATGAGAGAGAGCATGCGAGAGAGAGAGAGAGAGAGAGAGAGAGAGAGAGAGAGAGAGAGAGAGAGAGGGAGAAATAAACCAGAGAAAGTAACTTCTGAAAAAAAAAAAAAATCCAAAACATTCGTATGGGACCCCTGCATACATTTCACTATGGCACCCCTGCTGTCTAATTTAATTGCTGATAAATGTGTTTTTACTCTGTGTTCAAATACGGAAAGCAAGTGACACTGCAATAAGAGTTTTTGAAAGTGATATGTAATATAATATTTATGTCACTTGCATTGAATTAATTGAATTGCACAATATCCTTCATAGCACTGTAATAAGAGTGTTATAACACCTTGCGCTGTGGTTATAATACATGTTGATGTCCTAGTTAGTTGAATATAAATCATCTGCATATTGAAATGGTAACTTACTCCCATTTAGGCAGCACAATAAAGAACAGCACGTAAAATCTACATAATTTATTTTATTAGAGCAACAAAGGCATATAGTTATTATAAAGTAATACACATAACATATTCATATTCATAGTAACAGAGATGTATATGTATAAATTGTTTAGGCAGATCAATGACACATTTAGGTCCACAATGAACGCAAGACAATAATGACAATAATACAATAATGAAATAGGTATGTGTGTGTGTAAATTCTCTTCCATGGAAATCCACATTTCCGTCAGTGTCCTGTGCCAACCTTGATGTGACGAGAAAATTTGTCCTGTCCTATGTGTCATAGCAGAGTGTTAGAACATGCATGATATTCCCCTTAAAACATGAAGAAATCAGTCTATGACATGTGACATGTATTGTTATGTCACGCTTCATAGTGAGTGCTGTAACCAGTGCTATGAATAGTTATGTGCCTGTTATGTATTTGGGAAAATGGTTATGAATGAAGCATAGTGGGCGTTCAAATAAAGCATTACTGAAATGTTATGTTTTTAGGTTCATTTCCCTTGTGTAATGGTGGAGAGAAGACTACTCGTCCTGCCTCCTCATGGAAATATTATTCCCTGTGAAATAAGGAAAATAAAAAGATAAATTTGAACTTACCTGGTGTCTGTGGTTGGGTGCGTTGAGATCTGATCCAAACCTGATGGGACATAAGTGTGGTATTGAGGCTTCCCATTTTCAGTAAACCTTGGGGTTGCGTAGTCAGTATATTAAGCAACTGAGTGTCACTACCACCCGTGACACTTAAATACAAAATATAATCTGTGCAACTGTGCCGGCGGGGCCTGAAAATGAAAGTGTGTCCGTCTGCATGGCTGTGAATGTTGGGCAGTTCGGTCAGGCTGGTGGTGGTTTTAAGACAACTGAAAGTGTAGCGGTATATTGGTAGCCCATTTACATGATTTCTGGCTTCATTGGGAAGGGTTACTTGTAACAAATGATGTTGAGCAAATGTTGATTACTAACAGTGCCCAATCCATAGCAGGAGTCAGTCTATAGCTTGCATAAGTGCTTCCACTGTGGATACAGTAAGGTGCTCAGACAAAACAAAATGCATATAATGTGAACAAACTGAATTTCTGTTATAATTCTCATTATGCATTTCTTAGCAGACAGCATTACCCAAGGAGACTTGGAGTTTTCAGAAACAATACTATATATATACAGTGGGCGAAAAAGTATTTGATCCCCTGCTGATTGTGTATGTTTGCCCACTGACAAAGAAATGATCAGTCTATAATTGTAATGGTAGGTGTATTTTAACAGTGAGAGACAGAATAACAACAACAAAATCCAGAAAAATGTATTTCAAAAAAGTTATAAATTGATTTGCATTTAATGAGGGAAATAAGTATTTGACCCCTTCGACTTAGTACTTGGTGGCAAAACCCTTGTTGGCAATCACTGAGGTCAGACGTTTCTTGTAGTTGGCCACCAGGTTTGCACACATCTCAGGAGGGATTTTGTCCCACTCCTCTTTGCAGATCCTCTCCAAGTCATTAAGGTTTCGAGGCTGACGTTTGGTAACTCGAACCTTCAGCTCCCTCCACAGATTTTCTATGGGATTAAGGTCTGGAGACTGGCTAGGCCACTCCAGGACCTTAATGTGCTTCTTCTTCAGCCACTCCTTTGTTGCCTTGGCTGTGTGTTTTGGGTCATTGTCATGCTGGAATACCATCCACGACCCATTTTCAATGCCCTGGCTGAGGGAAGGAGGTTCTCACCCAAGATTTGACGGTACATGGCCCCATCCATCGTCCCTTTGATGCGGTGCAGTTGTCCTGTCCCCTTAGCTGAAAAACACCCCAAAGCATAATGTTTCCACCTCCATGTTTGACGGTGGGGATGGTGTTCTTGGGGTCATTCCTCCTCCTCCAAACACGGCGAGTTGAGTTGATGCCAAAGAGCTTGGTTTTGGTCTCATCTGACCACAACACTTTCACCCAGTTCTCCTCTGAATCATTCAGATGTTCATTGGCAAACTTCAGACGGGCCTGTACATGTGCTTTCTTGAGCAGGGGGGCCTTGCGGGCGCTGCAGGATTTCAGTCCTTCATGGCATATTGTGTTACCAATTGTTTTCTTGGTGACTATGGTCCCAGCTGCCTTGAGATCATTAACAAGATCCTCCCGTGTAGTTCTGGGCTGATTCCTCACCGTTCTCATGATCATTGAAACTCCACGAGGTGAGATCTTGCATGTGTTTCTTCCATTTGCGAATAACTGCACCAACTGTTGTCACCTTCTCACCAAGCTGCTTGGCGATGGTCTTGTAGCCCATTCCAGCCTTGTGTAGGTCTACAATCTTGTCCCTGACATCCTTGGACAGCTCTTTGGTCTTGGCCATGGTGGAGAGTTTGGAATGTGATTGATTGATTGCTTCTGTGGACAGGTGTCTTTTATACAGGTAACGAGCTGAGATTAGTAGTACTCCCTTTAAGAGAGTGATCCTAATCTCAGCTCGTTACCTGTATAAAAGACACCTGGGAGCCAGAAATCTTGCTGATTGATAGGGGATCAAATACTTATTTCCCTCATTAACATGCAAATCAATTTATAACTTTTTTGAAATGCATTTTTCTGGATTTTTTTGTTGTTATTCTGTCTCTCACTGTTAAAATACACCTACCATTAAAATTATAGACTGATTATTTCTTTATCAATGGGCAAACGTACAAAATCAGCAGGGGATCAAATACTTTTTTCCCTCACTGTATATATATATATATATACTTTTTTATGGAGGATGTAATACAGGTAGGACAAATCACATTATTTCTGCTGATGACAGTGGTATTTGCAAGAAATGCTTCTTGTTGAGGCCGACCCTGACCCCAAGAACAGCAAATGCAATGTAAGTACAGAACCTGAATTCACAAGTAATCCAATTCTTCATTAAACTTTACTTCAGCGTTCACGCTGTGTTAATTCCATTAATTCAACTTTAAGATAGAGAAAAATAAAACCCTAAACCATGTAACAAGCATATAAATCGCAGTCCAATAATTACTATAAATACTAATTTCTGAAATATGTCGTCCAAGCAGGCTTGCGTCAAATGAATTAAATCATGTTATTTGATGTTTAAAATGCAAGACATCTGCCCGTAACTTGACTCGTCAACCATTGAACAAAAAGCTAATGAAGCGTCAGGCAAGACAAGCAAGCTCTTCTTTATCTCTGAAGCTCAATCAAGTCCAAGACAAGGTGTGAAACTGTGCAGGGGTGGCTAAATGTCAGACTGTCCTGCTTGGGGCCTGATGTGTAACTCAGTAATCCCCCTTTCTGTCAGTCCATCGCTAATTCCATTACTGCCGATGCTGAGACAATGGATCTTAATAATCTGTGCTAGCACATTCAAGGACACTCTATTCATTACCAAAAAAATATATTAATCACTGTGCAATATGGGGAGAACAGGGAAGAAGCATCTCCAGTCTTAACCCCTGGCAACCTCTCTAATTGTATTTCTCCAAGTCAGGGATTTTCACATCAAACCTTTTCATTAAGTCGGGATGAAATCCCACCACTGTGCAGCCCAACAACTGGCTAATTAAAAGCACACGTGAAAAAAAAAACACATGATGCTCTGCAGAAGCAACGAAGGAGAGCAGAGTATTTAACCCAGTGACAACCGGGAGCTTTCATGTTGGCTGCATAAGGCAAACGGTTGAGACTGCAATGCCCCATCGTGCAGAGGAACGCAAAAGACTTCCACACAGCAGTCTACAACACATATGTCCTGCTATGATGCTTTTTTAAATGTTGTACTTGTGTAATATTATACGTTTCTGAGCAAATTGCAACACGTTTAGTTTTTGTGAGTTCAGTCATCTTCGGTGCAGACTTCAGCTTCAAACTGGGATGAAGGACTTGCTGAGATGCACAGAAATAAAAGATGAAGTACCGCTATGAAGGCTCTCACCCATTGTTAAACCTTTTTGCAAATACATCTGGCATTTCGATGGCAAAGAGAAAAACGGCAAGATTTTACACATGATTGTGCTGCGGTAATTCATCATTCATAAGGGGGAAAAAGCAAATCACAACCACCAAAGTAGCAGTAAATATACAGATCGGTGTGCAGGAACATCATTAAAATTAAGCCTGTGGCAAGAGAGCTCATTTACGGAAGAGCGCCTTTCTAATTTAGAGGGCTCAGGGTCGCCGCTGTGTTTTTCAAGGTGTGTGTGTTTTTCTGTGCAATAAGGCATAATGATCCTCCATCTGCACAGGTTTGATGCTGGAGTGAATAGGAGGAAGGAGCGCTGTGAGCTAATGTGGGATTTTTTTGTATTATTTTGGCTAATGCAACCTTTTTTTGCCACCAGAAGTGAGTCAAGCACCTCATCTATTAGTAAATCTCTTTCCCGTGTCTGCGCTTGCTGCAGCTCGCTGCGGCTTCACAGCTAATACCGAAATAATTAGCCAGGACGAACCTTGACTTATGTTTAATGTTGCAAAGGAGCCCTGGGGGCCCAATTATCCGGCACCCCCCTCCCGTTGCTGGAACAGTAGGGTAACAAACAATGCCTTCACAATGACAGATTGTCCCAGAGGTGAGATAAATGCAGATGTTAAATCACAGAAGCTGAGGGAACAACAGCAGCGTGGAAAGAAAGAGAGAATCAAAGAAGCAATAAACACAGTATGGGAGCAATGTTCCAAGAGAATAATGGATCCCTACAGCAACTTTCAGAAAGAACTATAGCTTTGTGCACAGTGTCCCCTTGCTTTCCTTTCCTAATGGCACCTTTGTCTGTCTGTCAATACCTAGCTTTTGGATTCACAAGAGGACGTTGTAAACTGCGCCGGGGGTGTGGACAGAGTGACAGTTCAGGAAAGCACCGCGTCATGTGTCTGGAACAGAGGCTGAAATTTGTATGCATGGGTTTTTGTGGGCACGACTCAAGCCACGCTCTTTTAGAAGAGACGTGACAGATTGCACAGATTCAGACAGGGACCTAGGTGTCTAAGGGACAGAGACCAAAACTGTCCATATGGCAGGTGAGGTCAGACTGTAGAATATTTGAACCTGGATGGGATCTGAAGGTCCTCCCTGTCTTCTGTAAATGTGGCAGCTTGTCTGAGAAGAAATGATCCAAGTGGCGCAAACAGGACATAATTGTCACAGGGAGATTGACAGGGAAGGGGAACCCAAGCTCACACTCAATGACTGGCTTTCGCTGAATGCTTGTCTTCGGTACACTACACTACTCTGAAGGATTGCACACTACATGTTAATATAAGTACAGGGGAACACACACTTAACAATTGATCTGAAATCCTTTGCCGTGGGGATTTCCGACACAAAACTCCTCAAATCTCATAGAAACAAGGGTGATCCATCCAGAGAAAAGCAAGCTTGCCACAGTTTTATAAAACCAAAAAAAGCAGAGAGAAAATCGAGTGTGGGTGAAGACATGGCTGGGGAGGTGAGGGCCTGTATATTCTGTGAGAGCTGGAGGTGATTAATGGTCATAGGCTATATCCATCCCACAGTATGATCATCACATTGTAGGTATCATTATTTTGTGCAGACCTGTCAATTAAAGATACTAATTGTTATTTGTATCAGAAAATATTATTTTCTCTGTTTTTGAGTATTTTTAAATAATCTGCCCCACAATAATTATTTGTATTTGAAGTATTTTAATAAATACTTCAGAAAATCAAATACTCCTGTCATGTTTATGCTTAGTTTTTGACTTTTTTTGTCTTAAATCAGCTCAACTCTCATTGGCTGTTGCCGCTCTCTGTTCTCAGAATGTATAGCTGATCACCTCACATGACTCATGCCAATTATAAATGTTTGATAAAATCCTACCGACTCCGATTAGCTTACAATTCAATCGGTGGGCAAGTCTCTCACTACATAATCATCGGTATTGGGTACACGCCCCGACCAAACTGCTTGATGTCATGATCAGTGTAGATTTGTTGGGATGGCCAAATCTGGCTAAAATCTGTTAAAATGTGTGTAGTGTGATAGGATACAACAATTCAGAAATATAACTGGGGGCCAATCCATCCAATGCTTTAAAAGTGAGAAGATGGATCTTAAATTGTGCTCTAAAATACACTGGTAGCCAATGCACAATGTAAAGAGGTCAACACAGGATGATCATATTTCCTTTTTCCTTTTTGTTAAGACTCAAGCAGCTGAAATTTAAACATATTGCAACTTATTTAAACTCTGCTTAGTAACCCCAACAAATAGTGCACTGCAATAATCAAGCCATGAAAAAGAAAAAGCACGAACAAGCTTTTCAGCATCAGGCAAGGACAGGCAAGAACGAATGTGTGCAATGATGCAACGGTAAAAAAAAAAAAATGTTCATCCATGTCTCGATATCTGCTAGACCGGATAAAAGATCGGAAACTGATTGACTACAGTTAGCTTAAGATCAAATGCAAATCTGTGTTTACATCTGTATTTATCTCCCCAGGTTAGGTTGATAGTCGAGAGTATTTAAATCAAAACTTCAATTAACAATCCCTAATGAATTTCAAAACGATTTTGTAGTCAATTATTATCAACATTGGTGCCGTTCACTTCTGTCACTTTGGGTCTTCCCTTAGATCCACACAAAACAGGCTGCTATTAATTTGCAAATTACTTAATGAGAAACTTAAAGGTCATGTGAAATTGAGCAGAATATGTTTATTTTGCACTTACTGAAATCCAATAATATATATTTAAATAACAAACATTTTTAACACATAAAAGGCCCTCCAGGGAGTGAGACCAGTAATATAAATTGTAATCATAGCTCCTAAATTGGTTTAAAAAAATGTGCCTTTCAATTCAGTTTGAGAGTGAAGGTGCATCCATGCACTGGCAGCTTTGATTCCACAAGATGCGCGGAGACCTGGTAGTGTAATTACGGGTCTTGGTATCAAAGTATCGATCCATTCAATACAGACAAAAGTAAAAAGCACACATTTCAGGAACACAGGCATAGCAATAATAACTGGCAGTTGAGCTGTCTTTCCTATTAACAAGCAAAACATTTTATTAAAAAAAGAGGACATTTTCAAAAAGCATGCATTTGAAAGTAAAATTTTAAAATACAGTTTGCAGGGTATCCATTGAAAGTTGCTTGTGGTATATTGAACAGCCAGGGTTTGATTAATTAAATGCAGTTTTCTGTCCGGATGTGTGTAAAGCCCAAGAGGCCTGAGATGTCCAGTACAATTACATGGGTTCACACATTACTTTAAACATCAATGAGATGTACATTTTTTTTGAACTTCAATTAATTTATTGATGTGGTATTATTACTTTATTCATTTATTTATGTCTTTATTTTCAAAAGTATTTCATGTATATTTTGCCCCCAGGGGACTATCCATGAAGATTGCATGGGGAGAAGTTGCAAGTGAAGCCCTCAGATGTAAATGTGTGCTCTTTTACAGAGCAGTTTGCAAAGCCTTCATCTAAGTCAGTTATGATTCTTCCTTTCTTTCTTGGCAGATGCCTTCATCCAAGGCGCCCTACAGTTGACACAAGCGTTGCAATGGCTGTCAACATTTGCAATTGCCCATGCATCTTCTACTTCTTTTGCTCCTCCTTCTCCTCCTTAAGGTTTATGTATTTTTGGATTTTTAACCATTGGTTTACTTTTATCATTATTCCATGTGCATATTGTATGTATATATATACCCATCAGCCATAACATTATGACCACCTGCCTAATATTGTGTAGGTCCCCCTTTTGCTGCCAAAACAGCCCTAACCCGTCGAGGCATGGACTCCACTAGACCTCTGAAGGTGTGCTGTGGTATCTGGCACCAAGACGTTAGCAGCAGATCCTTTAAGTCCTGTAAGTTGCCAGGTGGGGCCTCCATGGATCGGACTTGTTTGTCCAGCACATCCCACAGATGCTCAATTGGATTGAGATCTGGGGAATTTGGAGGCCAAGTCAACACCTTGAACTTGTGATTCATCAGACCAGGCCACCTTCTTCCATTGCTCCGTGGTCCAGTTCTGATGCTCATGTGCCCATTGTAGGCGCATTCGGCAGTGGACAGGGGTCAGCATGGGCACCCTGACTGGTCTGCGGCTACACAGCCCCATACACAACAAACTGCGATGCACTGTGTGTTCTGACACCTTTCTATCAGAACCAGCATTCACTTTTTCAGCAATTTGAGCTACAGTAGCTCGTCTGTTGGATCGGACCACACGGGCCAGCCTTCGCTCCCCACGTGCATTAATGAGCCTTGGCCACTCATGACCCTGTCGCCGGTTCACCGCTTTTCCTTCCTTGGACCACTTTTGATAGGTACTGACCACTGCAGACTGGGAACAGACCCCCAAGATTTGCAGTTTTGGAGATGCTCTGACCCAGTCGTCTAGCCATCCCAATTTGGCCCTTGTCAAAGTCGCTCAGATCCCTACGCTTGCCCATTTTTCTTGCTTCTAACACATCAACTTTGAGGACAAAATGTTCACTTGCTGCCTAATATATTCCATCCACTGACAGGTGCCATGATAACGAGATTATCAGTGTCATTCACTTCACCTGTCAGTGGTCATAATGTTATGGCTGATCAGTGTATATATGTATTTGCTGGATGCTTTTGCCCATGGTGACACCCCAACTCTTCTATACAAGTTACGGAGAACTTTAAACAAAGCTACAATAATGCAAAATACAAATTACATGCAGAATACAAGATTGCAAAAAAACTAAATGGTGATACAAGACAAAATACATTGCGGTGCAGGAGGGGTGTGCCGGAGTTCGGTCCCACACAGGGGAAGCTTGGATTGGCCAAAAAGCTTCTGAATTCAACTCAAGTCCATGACTTCAACACGTCTGGGAAATAATGATTTTGTGTATTTTTGAAATATACAGTATGCAACTCTTTTTGATAGATATGCTATTGGTGCATTCAATAGGGCTATACATGCCATTCCTTCATTTTTGGTTTATTTGTATTGAAAACCACTGAGTGTACACTGCAACTTTTAGTTACACTCCATCGAGGGTACAAATAAATTTGAAGGCTGCTGTATACATACATATATTGGACATGGTGAGGCACAAATGGCAGGGGGGCTCAAAACACATCAGCTTTTAAATGTGCCCTAAGGTGTCAGCTCTGGGGATTGACAATAACTGAAAATTTGACGGGCTGTTGAATTTTCCTGTAATGTTCCTCCCTGGATGAGACTAACCTCGGTCTCAGCTCAGAAAGCTGGTGACATCCAGATGGACTCTGTCACGTGCTTTTAGGCCCCGGCTCCTTTCTTGCAATTCAGAGCTGGCACAGTGTCACCGTGCCTCAGATTACAACCGAGAGGCAACTAGCAACTGCAAGGTGGAAAAAGAGCAATGTTAATCTGTTCTAATGTGTCATGTCAGGAAATGAGCAAGGTCATTTAATTTCAGGAAGATAATTAAGATTGATCTGGTTATTTGTTTCTTACAAAATGCATGCAGAGGATTTCTGTCCGATGGTGATTTCTGTCTGCCAGCGATTTCTGTCTGATGGTGATTTCTGTCCACCGGTGATTATTGTCTGCCAGTGATTTCTGTCCGATGGTGATTTCTGTCTGCCAGTGATTTCTGTCTGATGGTGATTTCTGTCTGCCGGCGATATCTGTACACCGGTGATTTCTATCCCCAAGACAGACTCATGCTACCCTTTCTTTTTCATTCCTCTATTAAATAACGAACTCATCTGCTCAATAAATATGCTCAAATAAAAGCCTTGCTAGCATTTGTGGTTTTAAATTCAGAAAATTTTGAAATGGCAAATTTGCCAAAAGTCGCCAGTGAAAATGTCACTTCCTCTATCCAGAACGGTAGGGATATATTAGCTGGATTAATCCCAGAGATCTGTACACCTTTATCTTGGTACTTTCTGCTTATAACACAGATATATTAAAGATAGATTGTACCTGAAAAGTTAGAAAATAGGCTCCATAGAATCACAAGGTTATCACGTCCTGTCACTGAGAAGAGATACGTTTTCTGCAAAGCTAGGCCACAGAGGCCCAGGAGAATAGTGACAGGTTGGTACCTGTAATTCTATCACTGCATCCTATCTCCCCATTTTTTTCCATGCATATATCATTTTCAAGAAAAGTCGTGGTACAGCACTGTAATTTCCACACTCTCCAGAATCAGCTGGTCACCTTCAGACTAATTCATTTTTCAAACTATAATCATGTTAATCCGACACGTTCCTCGTAAGAGACATTAAGATTCTGCGGTTGTAAAATGTGATTTAAAACGGTACAAAGAACAGGCGCCTTCCTGACAGCCCCGTGGTAAAGTGTGGCAGAGTGACAGGCGGATCACTCAAGGTGTGCGTGGAAACACTGCTGCATTTCTGAGACATGCGGCGGCAGGAAAATAAAACTGAAAGACACAACAACAACCACCGCAGGAATGACATGTCAAGTCTCTTTTGTTTATTTGTTCCATTGCTTTCATGTTCTGCATTGTCAGTTTCAAAAGGAAAAGAAAGAAAAAACAGAAAAACAAAATCTCCCTTTAGAATTTTAAATGTTTGAAATTAGAAACGAGGGATAGGATAACAATCGTTTTGTCTTGCGTTGGCACACTCTGTTTCAATTTGTTTTGGGGATTTCTCCAGCATCAGCAGTGGAGGGTGGGAGACCACGGCACTGAACTCGATATGATTTTTGCTTGGTATAACCTTGTGTGGCACTTTTCTAATGCATTTTGGCTTTTTCAATCCTAATCTGATAAATAAAAAGAAAATAAATCCCCCAGAGATTTTATTCCCATTTTTCAATTTGTCAAACTTGTTCCCTGCCTCTCAGATCAATAGGGATAAAGGCAATATTGTCATTGAATACATTGTATCGACAGGTGGGGTGGAGGGAGAGTTGATGATTTGGGGGAGTTGTGAATTCCTTCAAAGCACTCAACAGGAACATAAACACAAAAGCACTAGAGACTCCTGGAAATGATTTAAAAAGTGTATGACTCAAGAGTTTGCCCAACATAGACTCAATGCAAAGACATGTACACAAGATAAATAAAAGTGTGACAATATTGGAAATTGTAGATGACTCCTGGGTACAGTTTTCTGCCAACTATAATACACTTTCAGTCACATTTTTGTGATATTATTTTATAAAGTGGAAGTGAATATGATTACACAGTAGTACATCCTAATCTGCTTGTCTGAATCAGAAAATTGTGCAGTAATGACAAAGCAAAGAACAATTTATGATAAAGCATACAGAATGGAAATTATTAATGAGAGACTGGTTCAGCAAAAAGAGAAATTGCTTTGCTCGAATGTTTCCATTTGGACGTTGGACTCTTGTGTTCAGAACAAACGTGATTATTGCATTTATTATCCGAGACAATTAGATTGCAGCAAAAATAAAACGTTTTATGTTATAATTATGTTTTGTACTTTTAACATTTATTTTTCAAAACACAGCTCACCTTTAATATGCTTGCTGAACATTATAAATCTATTTAAAAACAACAGCTCAGTTTTGCGAATTTACTCTCCACAATCTTTCTTTTAACTCAAAGAATTTCATGGCAGGGTCTGCAGAAAATAAATGTTAAAAAGTACCGACCCAAAATATTGTGTTTTTTCCTCTAACACACAAGAAAATAATCTGCATGTGTAAATACATTGTGCTAAATTACTTCAGTATTACTTCTATAAGAATAAGCCGTGGCGATTTGCAACCCACTGTTTCACAACACTAATTTAACTTTCTGCCACTACGCTGTCTTATACTAAAACATTGCACTAAATGTTACTAGGCCAAACTGACAATATAATGATCTACCACGGGGACTATTGACACTGCATCTCCACACTTATAAATTGGTATAACAACAGTTGTGTGAAGTGAAGCAAAGCTACAGCTTTCCAAAGCCCAGGCAAATCCGACGTGAAATATTGTGGGGGGAAAAAGCACTGCATAAAAGTACCACCGTGAACTTTCCTCGGGGTGAGAAACTGCATCACCGCTGCTTCCGCCAAACGCTCAAGTCCAGGAGGCCCGATTCCGAGAGGGAGTATTAATGTGCTTGTTTGCGACTTTGGAGGGGAAAAAAATGGCTCGGTTACAACTATTGTTTTCCTGTAAACATGACCAGTGCCACATTGATGAATTGGTCGCGCAGTGCGGGGAGCCCATTGAGAATGGCTGTGCTAAGTGAATAGTTCATTTGGAGCCACCACAGGCTGTGCGAGGGCACTGGTATTTAAAACACTTAGAGGACAACTTCCACCCTGCGCCTCTTTTACCAATTTAACGAGCCTGCTGTTAATGAAGCCGGCACATCTGGAGGGATGTCGCAGTAAATAAGAGCAAATTAATTAAATCTGGGGAATTGGGGACTCAGTCGACACAGATTAACTCAGATTCCCGAACGGTTGCGAAAACAATTTGGTTTTGCCATCTTGTGCACAATTAATCAACACATCCTGGTCTCTTATGAATGCAGACCCATTTAACCCCTTTTACTGCCTGAACTGGCAAAATATTATTAGGATCTGTCCTGAAGAAAATGCAACAGAATTATCTATGTATCTATCTATGAGTCTATTCAAATGTGTTTGTTTGTTTGTTTGTTTATTGCAAAGATTAAAGTAAGACATTGTTTGTTAGTTTGCAGCACTTTATTCAGATTTTGCAACCCACCCTGCACACTTTGATGCTAAATTTCACTGAAAATCCATTTTTGAACCTGCCAACAGCAGCAGCGCCTCATTAGGTGACCAGGGATTGGATACCCACTACAATCTCCCGCTTTGAGCGCGCTCATTCTCCTCCATAAGGAAAATGAGTGAGTAAGTGAAAGGAGATAGATTTCTTCATTATGGCAAATCTAAATTTGAAACTCTTGGCACCTTTTCCACTCTCCTGCACACTCACAGATGTATTGCCGTGTTGAGAAAATGGACTGCACCCAATTTTCCACCCTGTGCAACCCTGGGCACACAGCCCCTCTCTTTCACCTGCTAGGGAGTGAGATTCCTGGAAAACTGGCAGCACATTGTTCAGCCCAGTTTCAATCACAGATGCTATGTGCCATACACATCAGCCGGTACAAGTCTGTATGTGTGCGTGTGTGTCTGTCTATGTACATAAACACTAAGCACAATGTGATGTAGACAAGGACGGATATAGTTTATCATGCAGGCTGGTATTCCTGTTACTGGTGAGGTAAAATGGAAAAAGTTTGGACATTATTTTTTGTGAGACTGTTCACTTGAATATGTCAGTCTGTCTGTCTGTCTCTCTCTCTCTCTCTCTCTCTCTCTCATATATATATATATATATATGCTGTCCTTTAAAGCCCCTTTTTTCTAGAAATAGCTGTGAAGTACAATCACATCATAATCAAATGCCGAGAGTGTGTCCCTTAGCTGTCACCGATGCTCTGATGTCACTCTGAAATGGCTATAGGTGATCAGTTGCCTAGACTTAAAAATTAGTAGTGAATAATCAACCAGTTATTAGCATCATACAGTATATCATATATTGTGTCACTCTCACACACACACACACACACACACACACACACACACACACACACACACACTTACAGATTGAGCTTTGGGCCATCCTTCTCAAAGGTGTACAGATCTATGCCTGACTGGACCCAAAGCCCTCCTTCCACTTCCAATTAAAGAGCCCCCCAACTTATCACAGTCCATTGGGCTTTTCATTAACAGTGGCTAAGGGATTAATACACAGCAATGTGTCCTGTGGACGCAGCATTAAGATTTGACCGCAGGTTCTGAATGTAGGCCGAGATGTTAAATGCGAGGAGACAGTGGCCAGCTCCCAAGGACCATGTGACACACTGAATGAAGCCCCATATGAGAATCTCCGAGAGCAAACGCAGCCAGTGAGTGATGTTGTCTCGTCTTGAGCTCTTTACTGATGCTAGGCCTGCAGCCTGAGCGCGTAAGTCTTGGCAAAGCTGCTTAAAGCACATTGTCTGTGAGGAAAATGCATTGCAGGGACATGGCATATCTGTCACTACAAGTCGGGCTATATAAATGGTGGCACCTGTCTGTGAATGTGTTTACTGGACCACATTGTCGATGTGAAGTGTGTGCACGTGATCAGTCCATTATTTAGGCCTTGTAACCATGAGACATTGGGGTTCATGTGAATGACTGCCAGCCAGATTTGCATCCACAGCTGGGTCACCGCTTAATTTCCCCCTATTGCCCTGGCATTCTTAAGTAATATAGCAACATTACATGCTAAGAACACAAATCTTAAAAGGTGCCGGGGAAATAAATAGTCTAATGTAAAGATAACGTAGTACCAACAGACTTACCTATGTGCTCCAAGAAAAGTTGTATTTAAATGGTAATAAAACCAGAGATAAAGCAATCCAACAAACTACCTAATATCTTCAAGAAGACCTAGCATTGCACTTAGGGGACGGCCAGGAACATAACGCATGCTCGAGCTCCGGGGGGTTTCTGAGACAATTCCCTGCACATGCTCAAAGGGTGAGGCAGGGAAAGCAATTCAGGATGCTCTTGGGGGACAGTGTGTGTGTTTGTGTGTGCGGTAGGGTAGGTCTTGTACCTTTATACCTCAACCATCACTTTCGGGACAACATATCGGGCAACTTTTAATGTGCTTCTTAACTCACCCTTACTAGCTCCCTGCTATTGCTCCTGTGTTGTGTTCATTGTTGCACATTCACATGCCTGAAATTGTTCACTATATCTCTACTGTGTTGAATTACGCCTATTTCGGTGTTACCACGTGTGGCACAGTCGCAGTCGCAATTAAAGAATCCAAATATTATGTAAGTGGTGGGTAATTAATTGTTATCCCTGTTGTAATTACAGATAAAGATGAAGGAAGAAATGGTCTTACGCTGACCTTGAGGTTGTTTCTAGAGTATTGTTTTGAGTGACTGGGTTTTGAAGTAACACACTCATGTATGCAGATGGTGTCAGAAAATGGGAGTGCATGAAGGGGGGCAATGCAGCAAGGTAAATAATAATAATAATAATAATAATAATAATAATAATAATAATAATAATAATAATAATATAATAAAACCTAGCCTTAAAATATTATGTACTTATATAATTCCAGCAGCCAGCAGCTTCATCAGTATCCATTATTTATGTTGCTACAGCTGTGATATTTCTTTCTATATTTATTCCTTACATTCTCGCCTTTATTTATTCATGTGTTTATTAATTAATTTGTTTAATGTATGTTTCAGAATGTAAAAATAATTCTACTTACTGGCTTAATAAATGAGCTGGACACTGTCCTGTCAGAAGAGATTTATATGAGCAATAAGCACAGATACCATTTAGCAGTTGCAGCTCCTCTTCTCCGAGGGCACGCAGACCGTTAGTTAATTCCCCAAGTGAGGGTCAGGTATAATCTACATGTGAAATATTTAGCAAACCGATAATTACTTCTGTTAATATTTTGAGGGAGAATCACAGTGTTTCCCCCAGGCATCATTGCATAATTTTACAGTGGATTTACTCTGTATCTTAATATTGCATAATATCTATATCTATCTATCTTTATATCTATCTATCTATATATATATATATATATATATACACTCACCTAAAGGATTATTAGGAACACCATACTAATACTGTGTTTGACCCCCTTTCGCCTTCAGAACTGCCTTAATTCTATGTGGCATTGATTCAACAAGGTGCTGAAAGCATTCTTTAGAAATGTTGGCCCATATTGATAGGATAGCATCTTGCAGTTGATGGAGATTTGTGGGATGCACATCCAGGGCACGAAGCTCCCGTTCCACCACATCCCAAAGAGGCTCTATTGGGTTGAGATCTGGTGACTGTGAGGTCCAGTTTAGTACAGTGAACTCATTGTCATGTTCAAGAAACCAATTTGAAATGATTCGACCTTTGTGACATGGTGCATTATCCTGCTGGAAGTAGCCATCAGAGGATGGGTACATGGTGGTCATAAAGGGATGGACATGGTCAGAAACAATGCTCAGGTAGGCCGTGGCATTTAAACGATGCCCAATTGGCACTAAGGGGCCTAAAGTGTGCCAAGAAAACATCCCCCACACCATTACACCACCACCACCAGCCTGCACAGTGGTAACAAGGCATGATGGATCCATGTTCTCATTCTGTTTACGCCAAATTCTGACTCCACCATCTGAATGTCTCAACAGAAATCTAGACTCATGAGACCAGGCAACATTTTTCCAGTCTTCAACTGTCCAATTTTGGTGAGCTTGTGCAAATTGTAGCCTCTTTTTCCTATTTGTAGTGGAGATGAGTGGTACCCGGTGGGGTCTTCTGCTGTTGTAGCCCATCCGCCTCAAGGTTGTACGTGTTGTGGCTTCACAAATGCTTTGCTGCATACCTTGATTGTAACGAGTGGTTATTTCAGTCAAAGTTGCTCTTCTATCAGCTTGAATCAGTCGGCCCATTCTCCTCTGACCTCTAGCATCAACAAGGCATTTTCGCCCACAGGACTGCCGCATACTGGATGTTTTTCCCTTTTCACACCATTCTTTGTAAACCCTAGAAATGGTTGTGCGTGAAAATCCCAGTAACTGAGCAGATTGTAAAATACTCAGACCGGCCCGTCTGGCACCAACAACCATGCCAAGCTCAAAATTGCTTAAATCACCTTTCTTTCCCATTCAGACATTCAGTTTGGAGTTCAGGAGATTGTCTTGACCAGGACCACACCCCTAAATGCATTGAAGCAACTGCCATGTGATTGGTTGGTTAGATAATTGCATTAATGAGAAATTGAACAGGTGTTCCTAATAATCCTTTAGGTGAGTGTATATAACCCTGTAACCTTCATTACAGAGACGGAATGTAAAATTCGGTCCTTAAGGAGACACGTGCGTATATGCCAAAATAACGGTTTAATTATATTATTATTATTAACAGATTATGCTTTGAAAAAAGGCCCATTTCTAGATTTTGCAATGAAGTAGAACATAATTTATGAGGGTTAAAGATATAAGTGTGTCCCCCTATTGTTGTCTCCCTTGTTTTTCTTACCCTGAAAGCTTTATCGGGTAGACACTCTATTATGTTTGTGCAGCACGTAATGCCATTGTAATATACACAGTATGTTTAGCTTTTAAGTCCTAAAAATAAGCCATTATTTGGCTGGTTATGTCTAAAATGTGATTATAAAAGTACTTGAAGAACTGATCCCATAATCCATTGCACAATGTCTCCCTAATGTACTAAAACGCCTATATCTTTGGCAGAAACGTCCCGAAAATAAATTATGAATGAATTACAGTAATACAATGTTATACTATTAAACCTTGCACTCACAATCTGGATATATGCAGTATGTTTTTTTTTTTTATTAAATAAAAATAGCTATGTCTTCCCAATGTACTTTAACAACTCAAAACATAGAGGTTTAAACATTCAAGCTATCACTGCAGATCAAAGGGGCTATTGATTTAAAAATGTTATATTTACTATGTTGGTCACACTTTACAATAAGGTACCGTGATTCCTTATGAATTCATATATGAATACCACAGGATAAACACATGCATATGTCAAGCACTTCATCTGAGTTCTTATGTTAATCACATGTATAACAGGGTTAGGGAAAGTGCAGGTTCATGTGTTCATGATGTATTGATGTTTAAATCCTATGATATTCATATATTAATTCATGAGGTTATTACTGGACCTTATTGTAAAGTGTTACCAATATGTTATAATATTATAGACATGGATTTTCAACTTAAAACCTTACTTCAAGCATTTAATAGTATTATACAGTGGCAAAAGCTACTTGAATTATTATTAGACATATTTTTGTCTCCCTAAGTCAAATGTCAACACAGTTATGTGTCCTTAAGGTAGGTTACAGGAATATATATATATATATATATATATATATATATATATATATATATATATATATATATATATATATATATATGAAGAGACAGTAATGTATAAATATGTTTCATACTATATAATCCTATTCTTTTCCAGAAATTCATCAATTATCAACCTTATCCCATCTCTTCTAAAGCCATAATTGAATAAATTAGACAATGAAAAAAAACATTTGAATATGAATTGTAGAACTAACTACAACACAACAACAACAACAACAACAACAACAACAACAACAACAACAACAACAACAACAAAAACAGCATGCAAAGCAGGGGTTGAATGTGGATGAAGAGGCCAAAGAGACCGACGAGTTTTGAGTGATGATACCATGCATTTATAACACGCCCAGCCTCCTCATTAAGAATAGGCAGGGGGTCTAGTGTGATCAATAAACCTTTCGAGGTGCAATGGGTACATTTCTACATATGTTCTGGGATTGTCCAGCTGTGGCTCACTTTTGGAATCAGATTGCTTTATCTTTGTCCACTATTCTTAATATGAATATACCTCGCTCCTGTCTAATGTTCATTCTAAACGATGAGTTTACATTACAACAGAAGCGGATCTGGTTGGTAGCCCTCATCGTGGCTAAAAAGATGCTGGCGCTACGTTGGGAACCTCCTCATTCTCTTTCTTGGCATCATTGGGTTCTTGATCTTTGTTTATTTCTTAAAAAAAAAACAAAAAAAAAAACATTTGATCCCCAAAAAATAGACAGTTACCTTTCCTGGCACTGCAGCGATTCCTTCAGCTAATGTTTCAACTTTAGAGCTGTAAAGACTAAACTGAAAAAAACCAGACAGACAGACAAACAAATACAAAAAATTATAATAATTGAAGGACCGGCAGAATCGCCACCCATGTCTTATTTTTTTCCTGGTCTTCTGGGCAGAGGAAAGACCTGGGCTCAGGCTGCCGTCTCTCGCAGGCAGGTGAAAAGGCCTGCTGGTGCTGGAAGGATGTACGTGCCAACATCCCCACCAACAGGAGAGCGGCTGAAATGAACACAGTGCTTGGCACGGCTCTCCCCCTGCTGAGCATTCACTTACAGTTACACTTACAACCGCCCCTGGAGGCCCCTAACTGTCTGTGCTCCTGGGGGGGGACAGCTGGATTCATAGACCTGGAACACTGGAACAACTACCCTACATCAAATAACAGTGTGTAAACCAGGGCTAATCTGGATCTGTGAAGCCAGACTTTGGACTTTGATAATTCTCAGCGTGGAGTGATAACTACATCGATTTTGTGGACAATACCAGGAAGCCAGGAATAGTCGTTGTAAATAAAAAACAATCAATCAAAAGATAATAACAAAATGGAAGTATTGTATGTAGTTGGAGGTTTCAATAAAAGGGCAATTGAGGTACAGGGCTGGATTGTTGGGTCAGGGCATTAAAGAGGAACACAACCCTGAATCCTGGCTTCATTGCCACATGTGAGCTGTTTCACATGTGGTGTCTTTTAGCGTGTGGTCATGAGCACAACATGTGAAAACCCAATATGAAGAGTCTAGCTCTAGTAACATTTAAAATAGGATGTTACGCAAATATCCACATCACTCAAGCACTGGAATAAAGTCTTTCTGTGTGAATAGTTAAATAAGAAGCTATGTTCTACAGTAAGCGAAACTAGATAAATATATATATATATATATATATATATATATATATATATATATATATATTACAGAACAAATTAAAAACGAAATATGCCTGTCTTAAAAGAGACTGAATTCCCAGTGTATATTTCTTAGGGACCAAATTTAGACTTCTGATAACACGAAAGGAAAAACATACATTCAAAGCTTTTATTGATATAGCTATTTAATTTTTGGAAGGTGGAAATGCAGATTAAGAAACATGTTAATCTTGATAATAAATTAAATCCAGTCTTATAATTAATTTAAAAGTCTGGAACACACAGTGCCATAACAGTTTCAGCTTCGAAATAACATGCCAGCATTGAAATAAAATAGTCTTATTATTATTACTACTACTACTTGACATGGTAATTCACAATTTGTCCCAGTTCATATAAAGACAACAGTTCCTTTTCCAATATGATTTACAAGTGAAATTAAATAAATAAATACACACATAAATAAATGAATAAATGACATTGCTTTAATTTTCCTCTTTGTGTTTCTACAAAAGTTAGTTATTTAATTACATTTCAGAGAATAGGGATCAACTTTTGTAGAGGAGCAAATCTACCTTAATAATAATTATTATTGTAATTATAATATTATTATTAAGGTAGATTTGCTCCTCTACAGTCATTGACTAGAGTAGTAGCCTTGACCCTAATTCAAACACACACTAAATCAAATCACTTACTGGGCGCTCATTTATAATAATAATAATAATAATAATAATAATAATAATAATAATAATAATAATAATAATAATAATAATATAAATGAGCACGCAGTAAGTGATTTGATCTAGTGTGCGTTTCAATTAGGGTTGAGGCTACTGAGTCTGGTAGAGATGAGGAAAACAAAGTTGTGTGAAAGAAATTCCAGGTCAGATGTTCCATGATACTCTCCCATAGTGCTTTATAAAAAATTAATTTGACTTCAGACAGCTTCTTCCATATTCTTCTGAAATCTTCAAAGGCCGTCAAGTTTCCCCCCTGTGGTCAGTCCAGACTCGACCACTGTCCAAGGTGGGAGAAGAAGTTGTGGGAAGGCAGTGACGTTATCCAGTTCTGTTTACTGGCTATAGTCTTAAGGATGAATTAATTAACAAAAAAAACAATGACGACACACTATATATATATATATATATATATATATATTAACATACTTTATTTGTGTCGAACACAAATATCCAACAATTAAACAACAAAAACACAAGTCATGGTGGGACGGATTAAATCAAAACTTTGACCCACCCGCTAATAGAAAACTACACAGAAAACTGTACTCAGTTGCGTCTTCATTTTTAGTAAGATGCCACTTTCTTCTAATCATAAATGTAACCGCTATGATGAACAAGTTTGTAGTTTGCTATTAGCGGGAGGGTCAATGTTTTGATTTAATGCAGCCCGGTGTCTTGTAAAGGGCCAGCTGGAAACAACCTCACCGGCTCGAGAGCAGGAGTTGAGACTGACGCTCCATCTACTCGTTCTTGTGTTCCCACAGACTGGAAGGGCAGAGCAAAATAAACAAACAAATAAATAAAATACTAATCTCAAAAAACAAACAAAAAGAAAAGCATGCTCGGCCTGGTCCTGTAACAAATAATCACTACAACTACCAATATTTAATACTGCTAAGAAAATAATAATACTGAGGCTTAGACTAGTCCACCCGGGTAGATGATGTCATTGCTAGTGTGTTTAGATGTGTATTAGTATTCGTTTATTGAAGCAGAAGGAAAGACATACTGCAACTCCTTTCCAATAAGTCCATAAACGCAAGCCTCGGCAATAGAAATACATATATACATACATAAACAAATAAATACATATATAAAACATAATTTAATTCATAGTCAAACATTTCCTCCATAAAAGTGCTAGTGTTTATGCATTTCAAATAATTTGTCACCCTCATTGTGTGTGTGTATGTATATATATATATATATACACATATATATATATACATATAACTAAGCTAAAATTGAAAAGCCTTATAAAAGCTTGAAAGAGCTTAGCTGGATTGTTACATCCCAGCCGGGGAGGAGTGTCTGGCTGTCCTTGTAATATTTCTCTCCTGCCAGATCAGGTTTGCCTTTTCCTGGGGAAAAGAGAGAGTGAAAGAAGAAGAAAAAAAAACTCTCCACATTGAGTAGTGAATAATGTGCCACACTCTCGTATTGATCAATACTTCCCCTGGGACGCTGCCATCTCACCTAGCTTGTCTTGAGATACCCTGTTATTTTCACATCCTGGCCAGCCAAGATAGTGAGAACTAATTAACTCTCAGAATAAAAAGGCAGGTGGGAGGGAGAGGGGGTGGTGGTAGGCAAAATTAGCCATTGCTGTCTGCAGCTTTCCTGAAGGATTTCAAAAACAAATGAATGCAAAAAGCTGGAATGTTTCAACCCCACTCTCGGTGAGAAAAAAACTAAAACTTGGCCTCAGACCCAGAAATAGCACAAATCCTATGCTTTGCTATCTCTGGGTACTACTCCTACCAATGAAAAATGTCATGACTTGAGTTCCTGCAGCTTAGGTTTAGTTAGACCTGCTCATCTTTTGTAATCCTAATCTTTAAAGAGATCTTGTACCTTACAGTTGTGTATGTGGCTCAGTGTGGGGGAAGAATTTGTTACAGTTCCTACTTACTCAAACAAAACTGAAACTAGTTACAGTCATTACATCAATGTTTACTTTGCTGTATTTGGCTATATATATAAGATGGGTCCATGACAATTTGTCCCCCCAGCAATTTCCCCTGACAATTGGGCCCTGTGACAATTTACTCCCACGACAATTCACCCCATTGTACATTCTGCACATGATTATGAGAACAGAGTAGAATGAACAATTATAAGGCGATTAATAAGGTTTTTACACAGCTTCTCTTAATTAAAATTGTGTTTCAATAACAACAACTGTTCAGGGAATGTAAAGGTAAATTAACCCTTTAATTAACAAAACAAATCAAGGTAAATTATCTCATTGCTATCCAGTTAGAGTGGAACATTCATTTAAGTTTATAATGTTATTTTGCAATGTTTTGCCAATCTCCCCTAGAGTCTACACATTTTGGAAAATGTAACCTGGCTACAGTTACACCTTACGTGTCACTTTGCACTTCAGAAAATCTTGTTCCTTACTGAGCCAAGCAAGTTATGTTTTCATGGAAATATCAAAGCCTCAGCCATTGCAGGACTAAAAAGTGTGCAAACTGTTGAGCTTGTAGCTTCCAGGGGACCCAGACACGGCCACACACAGATCTGCAAAGGAGCAGCTGTTTTTCCACCGAGTTCACATGCAGTTCTGCTCGCAGAGTTGATTTCTGAAACTGCACTCTGTTTTCCACACCTCGTTTCTCTAATCTTAGTTTAGCCCATATTCTTAGTCCATTTCCACCTCAGGATTACGCAAATAATCCACCAACGAGCCAGCCAGTCTTCTGCACACACAAGAAGGATGAGTCTGAAAGCTTGAGTTTAGGATCTAGCTCAGAGGCACGGGGTCCCATGAGTCCAGGGCAACTTTCTGCCATCCCTCCATCAGCGGGCTTCCACGCTGCACCGTCTTCATGGGCTTAATTACAAAGCAGACGCTAATGATTCAATCAGTTGCTTTTCGCCCCAGCAGTAACGCACGGGATCACAGAGTTAAGCAGGGCTGAGGGTTCATCGCAGGCTTATTCTATTAAGACCAAGTTGAAAGCAAAATCTGGGGCTTCAGTTAATATTCCCTAAGGAGCATGACAAGGAGTCAGCTATTAATTAACCACTTCATTAGCCCCACTTAAATGTGACATGCAGTCTCCTCTCTCTCCCTCTCTCTCTCGCTTCCTCTCTGTCTCTGGGCAGGGCAAGCGTGGCGTATTGAAATTGATCCTTTTCTGATAGGACACATGTTTCTTCTTGGAGGAGCAACAGAAGGTTAGCTAATATATATATATATATATATACATATATATAAAACAATTCAACAGAGTACTCTTTGACTCTTAAAGGCAGACATTTATATTTTTAGTAGTGTAGTGTTAGATCAGTAAGGTGTAATTCTTACGGGTGTCATTTATAATTTAAGAAACTGATACAAATTTGCTAAATAATGTAGACAGCACAACACACACAAAATGGCTGGAATCTGCTTACAGATAAAAATGCTTTAGAAAATAACCGAGAGCAAGAACATACAACATCATGTGTGATAGTATGAATGTGTTCCTACTTTAAACTAGTTCAAGGCTTCTAGAAAGTTTGTATTATTAAAGCACCAGAACCAGCAGTCATCAGCTATTTTTGAGAACATTGTTTTATTTATACCTTTACCAAGAGCAACTTTCATTCAGAGATGCATTAGCATTACACACTTTCAAGGATTGGTGTTTATATGAATTGATGTAGGTTGACAAATTCACCCTTTTCACTGTAGAAAGACTTGGCAAAAAACTTCTCTCAAATATAAATATCTAAAAGTGTACCTTATGTAAATTACATAGAACATGTGTTGTGTTGTTTCTTTGTCAGTTGAGGAGATTCCCCCCTACTCCTTGCTCATGACAGTTTCTCCTTGAATAAAGAGAGAAAAAAGGAAAATGGACAAAGTCAATCCGGGCTGTGCTGTTACAGTGATTGTGTTTTAGTAGATTGGTGTTTAGTGGGTCCCCAGGGGCTCGGAGAGTTTCTGTTTCAGGCTGAAAGGTTTCAAACCAGCAGCTTCCCTTCTCCAGAAGCACTTAATAAAGAATCGTATGGAGATTAGGCTGCTTCATTTCTCCTTGCATAATGTGCCATCAGGCATCCCTGCTCTTAAATGCAGGAAAAAATAAGAAAAACAAAGCTAAATAAACAGGACAAGCCTTGGAAGCTTGACAGGATTTTACCAGAGCAGCTAAATATAAGTCCCCACGCCGTGGAACATGAACGACAAATTACCCTGACAGTTGTGAGTAATTTGGAAGCACTGGCTAAACTTCGAGAACTTGTGTTCATACCTTAATTCATGAAAAAACACTCCCTCTCTCTGATAATATCTTGCCTGCAGTGGCTTATCGTTTGTAACCGTTGGCGCATTAACACCGCTTAGACAAACTTCAATGCAACAGCTCAATAACGTGGCAGATGGGAATTTGTTGCACATGCAGAGACACACAGAAAACAACAACAAAAACAACAACACAAACGGAACAAAAGACGAGATTAACAGCAGCGAGAAAATGATCTTAATTTAACAAATTTCCCTGAGGAGATGTTATATAAGGTGGATTACAAAAGTAAATGTATTATCTGAACATAAATCTTTCCAAAGGAATTACACTTAGAAATAAATGAAATGCAAATAATAGCAATCAGAGCCTCCTCTCGGGGCAACGAGAATGTTACCAGTCTTCTTAATTTTACAACTAAAACATCATAGTCCCTGCATATTGGTGCATATGTGTCTCAGTCGATGAGCTAAAGAAGCAATATTGGAATCCAGGTTCTGCAGAAATGAATGTATGCTAATGCATAAATCATGGGGGGGACAGAAAGAAAAAAAGCTAAATGCTAAAAATAAACTAGAACTATCCTATCAGATGTGTTTAAATGTGTTTCAGGGCAGTTCAAAATGCTTCAGTACACTGGAACAAAACCACCTCTTTTGTAAAAGCCATGCAATTTTTCTTCCTCAGTGATAAATGCGGTCTTTTTTTTCATTCTGGGAAAGACTCCAGGTGAAACATCTTTCATGATTTTATGAGGAATTTTTCCAGTGCATTTGACTGTTTATTTATCAGCAAATCTTTTCATTTTTCAAGCAGCAAAAACAAAAGACAAGAAAATCAAACAAATCCTACTGCCGTGTAAGGAAGGTGGAGCTGAGGATTATTATGCAACTTGGCAGTGTGTGTGTGTGCGTGCGTGTGGGGGGGGTTGGGGTCCAGACCCCTTCAGGTCTCCAGCTTTGATGGCAGGCCCGCACCTAATGAGCCGAGCTTTAAGCTAACACATGCACCATCTATGGCAGTGTCCAAAACAAGCATCTGCAGACATCCGTTTATCTGTTACCCATCGGCTGCCCCTGTTACCACAGCGATGCATGGGCCTAATTGGCTTACTCGGCCAGCGCTGATCCTGATAACGTTAAGTGGACTGAGAGGGAAAGCCTCCCCTGGATCAGAAACTAATCCACAGGAAATACAGCTGGTTCCCATGTATAAACACACAGCAGCTTCTGCTTTGGAGAGCTGAACCCACAGGTACCGACGCAGAGACCAAAGTCCTTCTCTGCATTGCCCCACAGCCTCCTGTTTGTATGTTTGTTTGTTAGTCTTCAATTAGCTGTTAAGCCTAGAGATACTTTTTCTTCTTCTTCTTTTTAACAGCTTTGAAGTACATCAAGAACAATCCAGCTCTCTGCTGGAATTGACTACTCCAGAGATGTGAACGGATTTACAAGCCAGAGACTCAAATAACTCGCTAGCTTTTCCTCGTTTAATGATCACACAGATTCATGCTCTGCCCAAGACCTCGGGCATCGTTTATCCATCCAGGCCCCAATTAGCCCAATTACACTTTGAAGAATGCACTGGTTCAGGGTGCGCAATGGACTAGGCTATTTACCCAGGGTGCCCTTTGTAGATTCTCCATGAACTTTGCAGAATCAATGGAGCTGCTGTCAAACTAATACAGACAGACACACATGCATTTCAGGACGACTGATGGACATACACAATGCTCACCCACTGGACAAGGGCGATGGGATTACCTTGCTAACTGTAAATCCCTTCTCCTCTGACTCAATTCACTACTTGGCTTCAAATAACAATTCACAGTTTAATCACCCAGCTGTAAGTGTTAAAATGTTCTTTGTGGGTCCCGTGGGTCCCTTGCACATTTTGGTTCCTCTCTGAGCAAACTAGCTTAAACCTCCACAATTGCCTCTTTCCAGAGTGTGTTCTCAAATAACCCCTTCAAACACCCTCTCTCCTTATCGCAAACCCTACCGCGAAATGCATCCCACAATATATATATATATATATATATATATATATATATATATATATATATATATATATATATGTATCCATCAACAGTCTATAGTGCTTCTAAAATGTTGCTCCTTTATCTATGCACTTTTTTTATTATTTTGCTTTTCTTAATTCAAATTCAGCATCGTAGCCTTAATGGACTTTCTCGGAAAGCTTTTTAAAATTTAATGGTCCATTTTTTTTACTTATAAATGAAGAGGTCTTTAGCTAAATTATGTGGACCGAGCAGTAAATCTGTACGCTTCTCCCCCTCCGTGGGCTGAGCTGCCACTGTCACACGAACGGGCAATGAAGGAAAAACAAGACACCCATTTTGCATGAGCTTTCTCAGGATCATATATTTTCACACAGCCACCGTTTCAAAACTGCGCGTCTGTTTCTGTCTGGTTGCGCTCAGGCTAAATCCCCTATTTATAGGCTTCCATAAGCATGTATTAAAGATGAGCAGACCTATGAAACCATGTTTAATGTCTTATGGTAACCTGATGCAAAATTATGCTTTTGTAGGTTAAAAACATATCATCTCAGGGTTTTTTCTCAGAGTGGAATTTAGTTATAATAGTCTCTTTGGGGAGTCATTTTTTTCTTGATTTGAAAGGATGAAATAGCGGATGCTTGGCTAAAACTGATATTAAACTAAACTATGAAACGTTGGGATGTCTGGATGTACTCATCATCATTCCTCATCATCTTCAATAAACTGGAGGCTGAGGGTTTCGCCAATTTTCTTGCACTAATCTTCAATTTCTTCAACTTCTCTGGAGCATCTTTTTCTTGGTCATTTATTGTCTCTAAGGAACCAGCCTGTAATCCCTTAACCCTGGGATGATTCTGTCCCCTCACTCCTGAAACCTTTTTGCATATGCTATTTTTTGTTGTCTCAAATGTATACACAGCATTTTTTCTCCATTATAAGCACACACACGCATATATTGATTGTATACATACATATATATATATATATATATATATATATATATATATATACACATACATTTTTCCACAGTGGGTGTTCATGGGCATATCATATAATTTCATTGAGGAAACAGACTTTTCCATGAATAAATGTATTTGAAATAATGTCACTTGTAATACAGTCTGACCGATATCATTTGAGTTTGCAGACCAGCCAATACGCACATTGACAAATTGCTTGTGTGCAAAAAAAAATGTATTGCTGTTGCACATGACAGTGTAACCTTATGTGGAGATGATATCTGTGAACCTTAGGGCCTGTGTGGAGTGGAAAGCTCAGAGGTATGACATATCATCTCGAAAACAGAAAGAAAACACTTCATCAGGAGACTGGAGGAAATCAATACGGAGAATTTGAAATCTAAACAGACATCAGCATGGAAGCGTGTTTGGTGATACGCGCAGAATACAAATCTCAAGATGTTCCTTTTCTTTTTTTATCTTCCCTGCTCATTAAGTGGCCCCTGTGTCCAATTTCAGTAAGTACTTCATCTCTGTAATGTAAGCAGTTGCTCATAATGCATGTGTTCCTGCATTACCTTCCCGAAGAGACCCATGACAATTGTGATGTATTTATTTTCCGCATCCCTCGCGGTGCATTACGCCTCCGTGGTGCTCGATTCTATTCATTACCCATCAGGAATTTCCCTCAATCTCCTTCAGAAAGGTGGCGATAGAACAACCTGTACATTGAGGGCACCGTATGGTTGAGCAGGCCCACAAGCTCTGACCTCACACACAGGGTCATAACTCTCTGGAAAAGGTTAGCCAACTGGGTTTAGAAAGATGCACAAGGTTTCCTATTTCCCAGTCTTTGCATCTCTTGGATTTTTTTCCAATGATCTTCATTATGATTATGATTATTTTAAGAGTTTCCACAAGTTACTCTTCCTGTGTTGTGATGTCCTTATGTTATTGAAAAGCTAATTAGGGATAATAGATGTTTAAGTACAATTTTAGTGGTGCCATTATTCAAACTGGAAATGAAGTAGCTAATCAGTGCATAACCAACTCAAATAACAAAAGGCACCATTAGCACTATTTTCAAAAGTGGGCAATATAAGAAGCTGATGATTTTTTTAACGCTGTAACATTATATTTTTTTGTCCGGACCCAAATCTGTTTAATTCTGTTTTGTAGTTGTTGTTTTTGTAGAAAGTTGACAAGCATCTAAATCCTTGAAAGGTGTTCATTTAGTGACCTGAATGAGGTTGCCCAGATTCGCTTTTAGTCGCTTTTGCAAATGATGCCGAATCTCTCATTAGAATTGGAAATGTGTTTGCAGGAGAACAGCCTGAAGCAGAAGGGGATATTTACACCAGTATTCCATTGCTGGTCCAACCAGCATTATTGCACATGCCATTGTAAAAGCTATTAACAGCCTGCTTATGGTAAAATCCAGTTAGAGGACCGATTACAAGTATAAGTGGGGTGCTTGGCTACACCTAGATGCTCAAACATGGTAAGAGTGGCATGATCTAAAAAGCAGAACTACTCAGGGAATGAATGGGCAGTAATGCGGTAAAAACAGATCTGAGGAATGCATAGACGCTGAAGTGGAATCATATGGTTCTCTCAAGCAGCGCAGTGCAAGATCCATTAATCAGACACCGCAGAGCCGACAGCACAACTCTGAGTGAGTTATGATGGGTGCACCTTTTCTCACGCTAATTTAGTGGTTTTTTTAGGTTGTTTTTTGTTCCTGTGTGTGTTTGCATGTTTTGTTTTTTCTGTGTGTGATACCGTATGTTTACCTGTTATTTTGTTGTGTCTGTGAGTGTGTGCACTGTATGTGTGTTTGCCTGTTTCCTATTTTTTTTTCTTCACTGTAGCCAATTACAAATTCTGTTCCTCACCCTGTTTTTAATTAGATGCATTAATTTGCAGCTGCCACTCTGGTTTCTCTTTCTATATATGTTTACGGTTTTAATCAAGGGGATTTTAGTACATCATATGCAGCACGTACAGTGGAGTACGCCTTTAGGAAGGGGCGCTATTGAGATGTGAACAAAGAGGCTTGCATCCGCTTTGAAAGGAGTCATGCCATTTTGATAGGTTTATAATTAAGGTGCTGTGTTGCAATTAGCTCATGGGACGTTTCAATTATACACACAACAACCTTACAGGAAGGTGATTGGAAATGGCATCTGTGGCAGGCTATGGATCAGATATAACTTATATAATTACCCTATTTATACAGTTTTATATATATACCACACAGTCTACTGATTTGCCAAATATGGCAGGAATTCAAAAAGAACGCTTTAATTATATGATGCGAGTGTGTTGAAATATGCCTGTAAATTAATACAGTCTAGCTGATGTCAGGTCAAAAGCTAATGCATTCAGAGGAAAGTCAATTCTGTAAACCCCATAGCCTACCTGTTACTGGAGAACATATGCATTAACACTAGAAGAGCTGATATTTCAAACTACCTACATGCACCAAAGCCGGTCATTGTAACTGACAGCTTTTTAATAAAATTAGTACAGTGAGGGAAAAAAGTATTTGATCCCCTGCTGATTTTGTACGTTTGCCCACTGACAAAGAAATGATCAGTCTATAATTTTAATGGTAGGTGTATTTTAACAGTGAGAGACAGAATAACAAAAAAATCCAGAAAAACGCATTTCAAAAAAGTTATACATTGATTTGCATGTTAATGAGGGAAATAAGTATTTGACCCCCTATCAATCAGCAAGATTTCTGGCTCCCAGGTGTCTTCTATACAGGTAACGAGCTGCGATTCGGAGCACTCTCTTAAAGGGAGTGCTCCTAATCTCAGCTCGTTACCTGTATAAAAGACACCTGTCCACAGAAGCAATCAATCAATCAGATTCCAAACTCTCCACCATGGCCAAGACCAAAGAGCTGTCCAAGGATGTCAGGGACAAGATTGTAGACCTACACAAGGCTGGAATGGGCTACAAGACCATCGCCAAGCAGCTTGGTGAGAAGGTGATAACAGTTGGTGCGATTATTCGCAAATGGGAGAAACACAAAATAACTGTCAGTCTCCCTCGGTCTGGGGCTCCATGCAAGATCTCACCTCGTGGAGTTTCAATGATCATGAGAACGGTGAGGAATCAGCCCAGAACTACACGGGAGGATCTTGTTAATGATCTCAAGGCAGCTTGGACCATAGTCACCAAGAAAACAATTCGTAACACACTACGCCGTGAAGGACTGAAATCCTGCAGCGCCCGCAAGGCCCCCCTGCTCAAGAAAGCACATGTACAGGCCCGTCTGAAGTTTGCCAATGAACATCTGAATGATTCAGAGGAGAACTGGGTGAAAGTGTTGTGGTCAGATGAGACCAAAACCAAGCTCTTTGGCATCAACTCAACTCGCCGTGTTTGGAGGAGGAGGAATGACCCCAAGATCACCATCCCCACCGTCAAACATGGAGGTGGAAACATTATGCTTTGAGGGTGTTTTTCTGTTAAGGGGACAGGACAACTGCACCGCATCAAAGGGACGATGGACGGGGCCATGTACCGTCAAATCTTGGGTGAGAACCTCCTTCCCTCTGCCAGGGCATTGAAAATGGGTCGTGGATGGGTATTCCAGCATGACAATGACCCAAAACACACAGCCAAGGCAACAAAGGAGGGGCTCAAGAAGAAGCACATTAAGGTCCTGGAGTGGCCTAGCCAGTCTCCAGACCTTAATCCCATAGAAAATCTGTGGAGCTGAAGGCTTGAGTTGCCAAACATCAGCCTCGAAACCTTAATGACTTGGAGAGGATCTGCAAAGAGGAGTGGGACAAAATCCCTCCTGAGATGTGTGCAAACCTGGTGGCCGACTACAAGAAACGTCTGACCTCAGTGATTGCCAACAAGGGTTTTGCCACCAAGTACTAAGTCGAAGGGGTCAAATACTTATTTTACTCATTAACATGCAAATCAATGTTATTCTGTCTCTCACTGTTAAAATACACCTACCATTACAATTATAGACTGATCATTTCTTTGTCAGTGGGCAAACGTACAAAATCAGCAGGGGATCAAATACTTTTTTCCCTCACTGTACATACATTTAAATAGCCACTACACCTTTAAAACATGACTTAATTCAATAATTCAATAACTACCACTGTAAAGTTAGCTTGACGTTTGATACTAGTTTGATTTTCAACTCTCACTACCAGAGATGAATGAAAAAAGCTGTATCTCCCCAACCACAATAGCTCAATGACATGACGTGCATTTTTTGTGTCTGAAGCCATTATTTTCCTAAATATTTTTTAAATAAATAAATGTAATATATAAAATGATTCTATCATATCAATTTTATGTGGAACCAATTTCATTTTATTTAAATATAATACATTTTTTGAGTTTTGGTGTTCTAAAGCCCCAAAATGTCAGGTGGTGCAACCGTCTGAACATATATGCACAGGATAAATTTGTAGTAAAAAGGTTATTTTACTCAATACAATGTTTAATCAAATAGTTTGGCATAATTGTATGTTAAATTGCTTATACATTATTACAAGTTGAGAAACAGTGCTATGTTAAATGTATTGTATTAAAAAAAAAAAAAACTTTTGTCCAAAAAATGCATTTCTCCAAATGTCAAATGGCCCAACCCATAAAAAAAACAATTTTAATGTAATATCACTTTAATAAAACTATGAACAGGATATGGCATCACAAAAGAAGACCCCAAATGACCCCTATGCTGCAGTAACAAGATTAGCAATTCTCTCACAAACATTTGATAATTTGACATTTTTGAGCCATGTTGAGGTTGAGTCAAGTTACCATGTCAAGTGGTATGACCCCTGGAAAACTACAAAACAAAAATGTTTTTGTAACAATTTACGTTTTATGTATGTATACACTTTACTTCAAGGCCAAAAGTAAATATAGGTGTTCCAGTTAATGCTTGTTAGATTTTAATTGAATTTGAAGTCAGGTGGTGCAACCAATAAGTCAAATGTTGCAACCAGAATTACACTTACACCAATGGAAAAAAGTCATGTTAATTCATGTTTTTGAATATATTAAATACATCTGAATGATCATAATAATCTTTATGTATGATATTACATTATTTAAGTGCATATATTTGAATTCATTTTTGTTTTAAATAAATAAATTAACCCAGCATCTCATTGTGAGCATCCAGTCCACAGTGACACAAAGTCATACATGAAAGAATGTTTGATAGTTAATGTACACCGATCAGCCATAACATTATGACCACCTGCCTAATATTGTGTAGGTCCCCCTTTTGCCGCCAAAACAGCCCTGACCCATTGAGGCATGGACTCCACTAGACCTCTGAAGGTGTGCTGTGGTATCTGGCACCAAGACGTTAGCAGCAGATCCTTTAAGTCCTGTAAGTTGCGAGGTGGGGTCTCCATGGATCGGACTTGTTTGTCCAGCACATCCCACAGATGCTCGATTGGATTGAGATCTGGGGAATTTGGAGGCCAAGTCAACACCTTGCACTCGTGATTCATGAGACCAGGCCACCTTCTTCCATTGCTCCGTGGTCCAGTTCTGATGCTCACGTGCCCATTGTAGGCGCATTCGGCATTGGACAGGGGTCAGCATGGGCACCCTGACTGGTCTGCGGCTACACAGCCCCATACGCAACAAACTGCGATGCACTGTGTGTTCTGACACCTTTCTATCAGAACCAGCATTCACTTTTTCAGCAATTTGAGCTACAGTAGCTCATCTGTTGGATCGGACCACATGGGCCAGCCTTCGCTCCCCATGTGCATCAATGAGCCTTGGCCGCCCATGACCCTGTCGTCGGTTCACCGCTTTTCCTTCCTTGGACCACTTTTGATAGGTACTGACCACTGCAGACCGGGAACACCCCACAAGAGCTGCAGTTTTGGAGATGCTCTGACCCAGTTGTCTAGCCATCACAATTTGGCCCTTGTCAAAGTCGCTCAGATCCTTACGCTTGCCCATTTTTCCTGCTTCTAACACATCAACTTGGAGGACAAAATGTTCTCTTGCTGCCTAATATATCCCACCCACTGACAGGTACCATGATAACGAGATTATCAGTGTTATTCACTTCACCTGTAAGTGGTCATAATGTTATGGCTGATCGGTGTATATATATGTCAGCTCTCACTTCAAGCTCTTTCTATATGTTCCTCAGTGACTATGATTCCATGTATATACTTTCTTTCAGATACAGTGTGATAGTTGCCAGAAATGGCTACACACCATTTGCATCCAAATGATTGAAGATTAATTTTAACATTAGATTAAGGCAAAATAACAGAAAGACGACTGGTGGTGTCCTGTTTGTTTATAAATGAGCACTAGAGGCAACCTAGGCATGGTAGTAGTACAGTAGCACATTATATACAGATCATTATTTTCATGAAGACAAAATGGAAACTAGCTTTAATGTAATTAGATAATAATAACCAAATTTTGTTAATCGTAAATTCCTTGTCAATATGAATCAGATTTTATTTTGTTATGGGTTTATTTAGTAATGTATATAATATTATTTAAATCAATTATTTGCTTTTATTAGGGTTCTATTTATGTTAGGTTTCTTTCAATTGTCTTTGGAAAATATTAGTTGTGTTTATGAATATGTTTTGTTATTGTTCTTAATGTCTTTGTTATTCATGAAGACCTAGGTGTATGAGAGATGTTATTGCTTATCACAACATATTACTAGGCATACATAAAACAGAGGTGATTCCCAATGTGTCTCTCTTATGATTTGTGTTTGTATTATTTGTTTTAATTGTATATCCATACCATTCACATGTACAAAACATTCTGAAACAATTCACAACTGGTCTTCTTCACATAAAGTTATTATTAACTCATAACTGTGGGAGCACCCGATGCATGCCAGCATCAGTGATACACTGTTGTTAGTGGTGGTTAGGCATATCAAGCAATTGCAGGCATGTCACAAATTATTCGTAGTATTTACAGGTAAAACGGAGATGGTGAAACAATTCACAATTAGTCTTCTGAACATTACAGTTGGTTTGGACGTTCTCTGTGCTGTGGTTGGGGAGATAAAACAATTGTATGCATGTCAGGCTTAGTGTGTGCGTGTATGTGGAATGTTACTGTTTTTCACAAATTATATATATATGATGCTATTGATTTTCACAAATTATTCTGGTGATTCCCAAGTAAAACAAAGGTTGTGAAATAATTCACAATTGGTCTTCTTCATGTGAAAGTTGATTTGAAAAAGCTACCTGTTGTGGTTGGGGTGACACAGCTGTTTTCATTAATGTCTGGTAAAGCGAGTCAAAAATCAAACTAGTATCAAACGTCAAACTATCTTTACATAATGCATATGATAAATATTCCAGTCTTTGCAATGTGTTTGCATTAGAGGCCAACTTCTACATTATATGCTGGTAGAACAAAAACAACATAACATAACAATTTATCATAGCATAATATCGTATAGCACAGAGATTATATCCACAGCAGCTGGAAACGATGTTCTGTGCAGTGCAGTCAGGGACTCGGTTGCCACACAGTTTAATCTGCTCTGGGATGCTACAGTTTTCATTACGCAAAAGTCACACATATAGACCAGTGTCCTCTTCCGAGCTCTCGGGTCTGCTCAGGATCTCCAGGAATCTGATAGTGAGTTCCTGTAATCTCCCCGCGTAATGAAATAGAGAAAGTGAGCGAAATGAAAGTGTGCCTGGGGGACAGAGGCAACCGCAGACTTAACCAGCCTTGACGAATGAGGGGAAGCAAAACTTTGAATACAAAAAGAGAGAAAAATGTCTTATAAACCTAAACCTAAATAAATGAATTAAAATAAACAGGAGACGGTGAAGTTGTACATGTTTAGGAGCTTCGGTGAGAGAAAGCTTCTTACACATGGCATCGAAGTCTATGCTGATATATAACTAGAGGACTGGGCCTCTCGCAGTTTCAAACCAGAGCTGAATCAGCAGCAAACCTGCCAGAGGAGCCAAGGACGAGGGCAGTGGTCCGATTTGTCTGCCACTTCCAACCACTCAGCAATGTTTAATGTAACGGACTGACCTGTAACATGCCTATGGTCAAGATTAAATCAAAGATGAGACCAATTGTTTACATGCAGTTTGAGACCAGGTCAGATGGCAGTGTCTAGGAAGTCTACATAACTTATGCAAATATAATTAATAAGATATATTATAGTTGTGATTCAGAACAGAGAAACACCTTGCATGTTTAGGAAGACCAACTCTCTCTTTTTTTTCCATCTGAACCGATTCAAAACAACTTGAATACAAAAGTCAAATTCAGAAGACAAATTGAATGAATTTCTTATCTCAATACATAGCATGCTGTTTCGCTCAAATGTCTTCCTTACTGTACTTTCAATTCCTCTGAGAAGGAAATATATTTTGCCATCTTGACATGACACCTAAACAGGATTGTCTTTTTACATTATTCATCGTGGTGCATCTGCATGAATTGATGGGGAGAGGAACAAAGTTTTTGAATGGATTTTGTTTTATCAGAGTCTGTCTCAGGAAATCCATCAATTATCCTTGACGCACAATCTGTTCCCTCTCTCGTGAGAGTGATCAGAATTTAGACCATCTCATGGCGTACAGTCTATGATGCTTTTATTGCAACTGATTGTTAATGCCTGAAGCCAGCTCTGGGGAATGACAGTTGGGGTAATAAAGGTTCCTCAAAGCAAAAGAAGGTGGCAAAGCCATTTCTAAAAAACACTTGAAGTTGCATTTGCAGTGTTTTTGGGGGATGTTGTGCAAAGACCTACCACAGTTATTGACAACAATTACTTTACTATTATATTATATCATACTTTATGAATGCATAACAAACATAATATTAACATTGGACAACATATCTTCAAAGTGTGAATATCTGAGAACCTGTGTTAATAACATGAGTGATTTACCATCAGACTAAACTGGCACTCCAGTTTAATTGTTAACCTCTACTCTGAAGTGTTATGCTTACATTTGCTTGTGTATTAACTAGAGATATGGGTCGACAATTAACCATTTCTGCTGCTGTCCACATGAAAGGAGAAATTGGCTTTCTATGGGAATGTTATTACTCTGTAGAATAGCTCTCCATATTATGCTTGCCCCTTGGAAATATCTGTTCTCAGTCCTACTCAATACCAGAATTCAAAAGATATGGTTCATATGATATTGATTCAAATGATCCCACATTTACACACTAAACTAAGGGGAGAATAATTTGTCATAGGCAAGGCACATTAAGGTGTGATGAGATTTATTTAATTTACAGCACACTAGAAATTATACTTTACGGAATGCTTTTGGGTGTTTTTGATCCTGATTAAAGAAGAGTGACAGAAACATTGATGCACAAATACAAGCAAGCCAGAAGACACTTTCTCATCGTCCTTTCAGGGCTGCCAATCAACACCTCCTAGCCTTACATTGTGTAACCAAGCTGTTTCACAAGGGGGCTTTCAGAGTTACTCACATTTTGGATAGGTGGAGAGCCATGTCTGTATGAAGACATGACATGGAAGAAACTGTGCCCACTTCATCCTGACATGGAAAGCGAAGTGTGCTCTTGGTTGTGGCCCTGTGCTCAGGCTGTTGAGACAATGGGAGCCCAGTGTTGCTTGACAGTACTCTCCCTTGTTAAGTTCATGGAAGCAAAACAGCTTGTCAAAAACCTTCAACTTGGGTAACCTTCCCCCCACAGAGCAATACTTTATAATGGAATTACTCCGGCTGGTGGCTATCTAAGACCCCTCACAGGAGGGGGGGACAAATGTTCTTTTACCTTTATTACAGAGTATAAGATGTCAGGAGCAATTTCTGACTTTCTGACAATTTCTCCAGCTTTTCTGTGCCGGCTCTGACACAAGGCTTAGCGAATGCTCTATAAATCTAACATATTATTACACTTGGCTGCTCATGTAATGAAATGGCAAACGTGTTAAAAAAGCGGTTGAGATGGATAAAGTTTTTCTCCACAACTCTATTCACAAAGTATGTGTATATATATATATATATATATATGAGAGTGCTTATTACCTAATGAAACAACAATGGACTATGAAGAATATGCTACCTATATTGCTCTTTTGGACACTAAACACTCTCTTACTGCTGAGTACATTGTGCTTCCACACTAACAAGCCATCAGGGACACAAACCGTGAGCAGATTGGACATTCGAATTAATCAACATATTGCTGCTCTACAGTGTACAGTGTTTTCTATGCAATTTACCTGAATAGCACCCTCTGTGTGTGTGTATATATATATATATATATATATATATATATATATATATATATATATATATATATATATATACACACACACACATATTGTAAGTGTGTTTGTTTCTCATGCAGAATTGACACATAAATAACACACCAATGTCAGTAATTCTCAGCCCTGGTTACTAGTATCGCTCAGAAACTTTTCTTTTCTTTCTTTTTTTTCTACATAACAATGAATAATAAATCTTATTTTCTCTTTCTGGGCCACTGTCCACTACAGTGAGTAACAGATCCATTCTGATCACTAGGTGATAATTGAATTGTGGGGTCATACATGCATTTTAAAAGCAGTGAGGTCCATTTCCGTTTGTCTCAAACTAACACAATCAATCTCCAACCCCCTGACTATGTGAGATCTTCAGTCTAACTTCTTTCAATGAACATGACAAAGGGTGGCCTTTCTTCCTCTCTGTCTCGCTCTGCTTTTACACACTAGTTGTCTGATCTGAGCTGCCTTGGCAAAGAAAATGGCTTCGTGACTGGCATATTTGTACACAGGGTACGCAGTCTGGATGCAGGAGACGAAGGCCTCGATGTCACAGTACCCTTTCAGAAGTTCAGCTGAGACCTGCACAGATGTATGTCCATCCTGGGGGAAGTGTTAGTCAGATTTGGTTTTTTTTTAAACATGGGATGGGTCAGCATTTAGAAAAGTGTGATTGTGGGAATTTTACTAGCTCAGGCATTATAGTCCCATCTCTTTCCTAAATGAACTGGTTATTTTATAGCCTTTCTCTTCCCTGGTATTGCCCATCGTGGCCATTGAAATGAAGGTACCATGTGTGCCTGCTGAGCCCGTGTGTTGTTGGGAGCAGCGAAGCCTCCAGTGTGAAGCTTCCAATCCATGAGCTTTCACGGCATCACACTGTATTCATTCGTAGTGAAACACTACATGCAGACGATATACAAAGTGTGTCTATCTTCCAGCGTTTTTGTTTGTATTCTCAGATTTGTATTTTCCCCTCACGTCGTGTCAGATGGCAGATAGGGTATAAGCAATAGTCTGTCTGCCTCTTCAAACCTCCGCAATGCTTTGCTGCGCACACCAGATATTTACCTTTCAATTTCAGGCTCTGCTTCGCTATTGATTGCATTCTCTGTCTGGCTGTCTGAGCCACCCAGTTCATCTCCACTCCTTCCCCGCGCCGCTCGGGAAGAAAAAACAATCGGAGCAATTCCTCCGCACAAAACATTCTCGTTTAGAAGGCTTTTGTTATGCTCGTGACAGATTGCTTTTGTAAAAGCCGTATCCCTTGCTATGATACGTGGAATCGGAGACAAGTGATGGAAGCCAAGGAGCTGAGCAGAAGCCCCCAAAGCAAAACAAGAGAACATTGATCAGACAAGCTGTACATTGCCATCTCGACCCATTGCGCCCCCACCCCCAGCTGCTTGCCATTCATATTTAGATTGAAAACATTTATGCTACACGGCTAAAACATTTTTTTGTGACTAGGGCATGGCCTGTGCACAGCACTGAAGTGGAGGAATTTAAACTGCAATTTTCAGTTCATGCTGCACGTATACCTCGAATGGCTCCCAATCTCAATGGAAATCCGAGTAGCTCAGGTGTTACAGACCCACAACTATTTTCATTTTAAAGAAAGAAGTTAATATCGTTTCATTTGAATTCACCCCAAGTTGTTTGTATTACTTTATTTTCATTTTTTTCTCTCCATTGCAAATACCACAAGCAATATTTCGAGTCACTTTCCCATTGCAATGACAAACCTCTCTGCTGGTGGTTTCAATTTAATGTGACCAAAATAACATGTTCTCACTGATTTCTAAAAGCACAGCGCAACGTGCACAGTGACCCCAGCAGCCGTGTCACAGGCTTTGAAGAGACAGTTGCTGATTTCAGATTGCTATCAAATATAAACTTCCATGCAGTTCTAAAGGCCGTTGACTGGGGAATAGTAAACTAAAAGGATTTGTAGCTGCAGAGTCCTCGGCCAAGGAAAGAGGAGACAACCAGAGAAAAAAAAAACGAGAACCCCGTTCCGTCACCAGGTTGCACTCGCATCTGCTTTCATTTTGAGTCATCTGACATGCCAGAGCTCAACAATCCGCGAGGGGACATTGCCGCGGGAGACGAAGATAAATGGTGACAATTGCTTCTGTTCCAAATTAGGCGAGTGGCCAAGTGACTACATGGAAATGTCAGTTTCCTTCATTTGCTGGCCGTCTACTGGGATGCAAGAGGGATTTGAAATGCAAGGAAAGAGAGAAAATGCAACACTGGGAGGTTGCAGACAGGGCCTGCGTATCTCACACCGCGGCCTGCACGGGCCTTGGCTGCCAAAAACTGAAGCAGGCTGAGCATGTTCCGCACCGGTCTGCTCATCCTTGCTGTCACAGCAGATTTGAGGAGCACCGAGAGAATGCTGGCAACACAAACTGGGCAGCTGTCCTGCAGATGCAATCTCCCCGGGACACATTGAAGAGCACAACTTTTAGTTAATTCTTGAGTACCTCAGGGCAGGATAGTCACTGTGATATGCTTGGACTGATGATCTATAGATATGTTTTATTTGTTTCGTTTTTTAGAGTGAAAAAAGGTTTAGTTTTCAAGAGCATGATGATATCATGCTGTCTAGGGCACAGGTCTCCAGTCCTGGTCCTGGGGAGGCCCAGTTCTGCAGGTTTGATAGATGTCACTGAGGGTCACCAATCATTGTTTCACTTATTCTGGGACAGTGAGCGCGGCTGGAATGAAACCCAGCTGACCGTGTAGCCGGAGCAGTGCTGGAGATCACTGACCTTGAGTCCCAGAGGAGGAGAAAGCGAGAGGAATAAAGAGAGAATGTCTTCTGTTAGGAGGGCTTTGTGCTTTGAAAACAGAGGAGCTGCATTACATTGTGAAGGATGCATTGTTTGCCTCTGATCAAAATATGTTTGCAGTACAGTGAGCTTCCATTTTTATCATGCATCTATATATTTTAATAAGCATGTGTCTCCATTTTACGTTGGAAAAGAAAAAAAAATGGGCTTATTCGTACGTGCCTTTCTTTGTTCCAGCCAAACTGCCCACAGGAAATATGAAGTGTCTCTACGAACAACAATGAAGAAAATGTCGTGGAGAGGAAGGAACAGCTGCAGAGTGCAGCAGAGATTATGCAACAACTGAGGTATCTGACCAGAGGCTGCGCTCCTGTTTCAGACACAAACACAGACGGTTCAGCCTGTCCCCAGCATGGGTAATTTTGATTAGCATGTTATGTTTTGTTCTTGCTCGTTGTCAGTTTTGAGCTAAAGAGCAGCAGGGATGACTCCTATCAGCCGCTTCTGAGCAGTCGTGGCTCCATTGGCCCCTGATCACAGCCAGCTTCTCGTTACCTGTCTGCAGCCCTCGATCATGGCGGCTAATAATAGTTTCCACCGGTGTTCGGCCATCTGTGACATTTTTGTCGACTCGATAGAGATCAAGCAGCAGGTAGAGGCACTCAATAAAAACAAAACAGGGCCTGGGAACAGCACTCAGCTTTGCTAATGATATTGACGGGCTATCATCCCTCTCCACAAAAAAGCACTTCATCTAGACTCCAGAGAAGCAGTGCACGTTCCTGGATCATTTAATCTCTTTTCTTCCTCGCATGTCCTGGTGTGTTGCGCCTGTTCCTGTTCTTACTGGATACTTCAGAAATCAGCAACTCTAAACTGAGACTTATGCAACAAGTAGAGGAAGATGAGATGGGGTGAAAGAGTGGTTACATGGAGAAAGTTAAGTTGGCAGTGCATTGAATCATTTTTAATTTGTATTGTTTGTATTGTTCCCAAGCAGACATGTGCATTATGCCAAAAAAGGGGGGGAAATACAAGAAAGAAAGACAGAGAGAGAAGGAAAATATGGAAAATTAAAAAGAATGAATGAAGGAAAATAGAAAGCGAGAAAGAAAGAAATAAAGAAGCTATAACTGTATTTGACTGCAGAATTCCAGAATTTAACTTCTATTTAACAATGTTTTCAATCAAATTAAGACTTCCCCTAAAAATGCCCTTAATGATATTTAAATCAGAAACACCTTTTCCTGTGACTGTAGACTCACGCTGTGGACATGCACTGTAGGGAGCACCCTTTCTCTTCGTTGCAGTTTGGGATCAGCACAAGTTCACTCAGTACAGATCAGCACCATGGAGAGCAGTTCTGGCCAATTGAGTATTTTGAATGACTGAGACATATGTGTACCTCAGTGTGTTATTGCAGACCTGGACTGTTCCACACCCCCCAGACCCCCTCAACACATATTTTGAAAGCTTGTCAGCTTCCCCAGGTCCATGAAGCCACTGTGATTTTGTTCCAATGACCCTTGCAAATATTGCCAGCTGAGGATCTTGCCAGGGGTCTTCTGGATCTACGATCTAAGATGCCTGCTGTGAATCACGTTTGAATGGCAACTGTCCGAGGTACGCAACTCACGTTTATGCAGAGGGTGGAATTAAAAAGACAATGACAAAAGAAAATAAATGATAATGACCCAGGCGTGAGTGACTGGATTGAGTCATCCCCGCTGAGGTTGCAGAGGCTGAGACACACAGAGAGGAGGACTGGGGGGGGCGCTTTTTCCTCTCCTGAGAATCCTCTGAATGACAGAGGTACCTTCACCTGTGTCTGACACGGCGCCCCCGGCTATTAACAATTGCTGTCGGGCTTGCTTGAAAATCAGGGAGCAGAACCACAGAGAAACTAAATAAATAAATAAAACAAGCCGCATTATTAATATGCTAATCTATCTAATGACATGCCTTTAATTTTGAGAGGAGCATTAACGGCCCCTCACGTGGGCGTTTCAATTCCAGGAGACTCCGCGGCCACAGATCAATATTATTCTTTCATCTTATTAATAATCCATGCATTTTTAACGAAGTCACTTTCTATGAATAATACATCTCTGCCTTGTCAATTTTTCTCTCTCTTTTTTTTAAGGTTGAATTAAAAATCACATAAAGAAAGTGGGGAAGAATGTATCTTTTGTATGAATCTGTCCTTTCCCCCCACCTTTCAAGGTTTTCATCCCCTTTTACATCTTTCTTTTTCTTTTCCTTTCTCTTTCCCCCCTTTTTCTCCATGTACTGATGCGATCAGTTCAGACAAGATTCAGCCGAGGTTCAGCCTGCCGCGTCAAGACCACAGATACCTGACACGAGGGAGGAATGCAAAGATCTGAGAGCACATTGGCTGACATCTAGAAGCAGATGATACCCGAGCATCTGTAATTGCTTTCCTGAACATGTCCTCTCACCCCCATTTGCTTCTGATAGAAAGTATGATAACAGCAAAGCATTCTCTTGTAACTGCAAATTAGGGGTGAGCAACCCTAGTCCTGGAGAGCAACTATCCATCAGCTGTCATGAGCAACTTCAGATCACCGGTGACGTAGAAAACATGTTAGTATGTGCTAATTAAGTTGTACCAATTAAGAAGTTTGTTAGAGTTCAGTAGGCACAAAATTACAACAAGACACCATGGCTTTAAGGAACATGGGTTGCAGGCCTTTGACTGAACTCGTAACAAATCCCACATGCACAAAGAAAACATGGCTGAATCCTTAACTGGTGACTGACTGGTATTTAACCAAGTATGGCCTTTTATATGACAGAAACACAGGCCGGGTTTTACACATTTATTTGGGATATAGAATAAATTAATTATTAATTACAAATTAATTATATTGAATTTCCATTAGGAAGTCACAGACACATCTCCAGTGTCACAGCAACTCAGTATTATTATCTTATATATATTTTCTTCATTTTTGTAACCTTCATTGTTTAATCATTTGTTCATTTATTCATGTCTGTGCCACATTGCTGCTCCACATTCCCCTCTGTAAGGCATCAGTGGCTTACATAGAAGCAACTGAATGTTCCCCTTATTCGGCATTTAAATGCCACCTTTGTGTCTTGACTAAATTTGGTTATAATCCTGCTTTAAAGATGCTAATCCCTCAGGAGAAGGAAGAAGTAGGCAGAGTACTTGGAGGAAATATTCCTTTTTTTTCCCATTCCTAAAATTAGTACCCGTGTCTTACAGCTGTAAACACCAACTCGAAAGGTGTAAAAATACCGTACATATGCGAGTGTTTGTGAGCTCCTGCATTCCCTCTCTGTTAAACGGGCTGAAGGGGTGATTTTCAATCAGTGGAAAAATGCAAAGAACAAATTGCTCAGCGATCGCATAAATATTCTGCGAGGACCTTCTGCTACTTTTCATTCTGTTTCCATTTGCCGAACAACAGGCCACCTGCTAAGCATGCTTCGTGGACTGGCTTTGGTTTTTCATCAGCCCAGCGAGATCAACCTGATTACTTTTTTTTCTTTCCCCATATTTATTTATTTATTTATTTATGCATTCATTAATTTCTTAATTTGTTATATTTATTATTTCAGTCGCAGGCGTCCACAGTAAATAGAATACACATCTGATCCCACAGGGTTATATATTATTTTACAGAGAACTATAAAGTACATCTTGAGGGGGACCCGGGTTTCTGCTGCTGGTTGCTGGCAAAATTAGCGGCCGTTGTCCGATGAACTTTGATTGTTTGCCTACTTTTTGTCTGTATCACCACAGGGTGTTTTCTTGTTCTCCTTATAACGAAATGTGTCCAAAATGCAAAGTTTGCGAAGACCATCTGATTATATTCAATAATTTGGAGATCTGGATATGTAGTCAAAGGTATTTAATTAATAGTTATATGTAAACCCTTTTACTGACTTCAGAAACAGGGCCACATACTGTACATACATACTGTATATGTTGTAGCACAGAGCGAGGAGTAGTACTGCTTGGTCAACAGGCCAACACTACACCTCCCAGAAGCCCTGGGAGGATGAATCATGCTAAGGAAACACCTGACCCACAAGACGCCCCTGATTGGCCGACTTCCTGGATTTTGTAGAGTGTAGGGAGTGATGTGAAGGAGTTGGAGGAGAGAACAAACCTGGTAATGAACATTTGATTTATGGACTTTGACTATTGTTTGAATTTGAAACTTGGACTTATTTGTGGTTTGTCTGTCATTTTGATTAGCTTGATGTTTAGAGAGGGATCTGTTTCACTGTGTAGTAAGGCTCCACTAGGACTTAGGGTTTTGCTTAATAAACTTGGACTTATTTCACCATACACTCACCTTTCCTGTGTCTATTTCCTGAGGCCCCACCTATTTCAAGAGCCTGGCATCGTGGCAAACCCCCACGGAGTGACAATATACATGCATGTAATCTATAAACAACTGGATAGGTCTGGTTTAGAATATGGTTACTTCAATTATTGTGTCAATTAGGGAATAGAGAGCTCAGCTGGACAGAAAACGAGGACATTCTGTAACCTTCTGTGATCCACATCCCAAAGTCAAGATGAGTCTATTTCCACTCACTGAGACTCTATTAAGGTGAGACAGATTATCCCCGGACAAGAGTAAAGGCTGTCAGATAACTGCCCTTGGAGAAAGCGGATTCCTCTTTGGCAGTTAAGTGAAAGAGAGGGGAGAGGGGGTTACGAGAGATTTTTTTTTCATGAATCTGAAGTGTTGCGCAGGAGTGAAGAGGAGCGAGGGGTTTTGACGGACACGGGTGTGTGTATGTTAGACACCGTGTCCTGGAATGCGATTAGGATCCCCTTATGGCCGGTTAATTGCCTCTCCGCAGGAACAGACGCCCACCGCCTGCGTTCCGCCTGATAGCAGTAATGAGCCAAACACTGCAGCAGCCTCAGAGCAAGACGATAACACATTTCACCCAGTTGAAGAAGAAGAAGAGGAGGAAAAAAAAGTTTTAATTTCCATGTATTGTGCCATTCCCTATCCCGTGTGTGTAGCATTATACGGACGGTATCTCCTTAATGGAAAATGAGAACCCCCCCAGTTGAGCCGGGCTCCTGGGTTCAGTAATAGCTACGGCGTTGTTCCCGTCAGAGCCCTTGACAGAACAGCGTCTGAGGCTCCGCAGAGCGGTGTTGTGCAGGCCTCGGCAGTGACACGCGTATTTAAATGAAATTGTACACAGTTACCCTCATGGATAGGATTAATTTCTTGATCTTCACTACCTGCTGTGTTCTGAGCTGCTGGCGATAGATGGCTGGGATCATAAGTATTGACTTTCACTGAGGCATACACACATCTGTAGCCTGTAGCCTGAGTATGGTTGGTGATGTGTTTTAATTAATTTGAGCAGCTCGGGTAGACCTAAAGACAGAAGAACCCCATGGACCAAAAGTTTGTATTGAATGCAACTGGTATTTGGCCCCACTTCGCTTTATTTATGTATGTATTGATTTGTTTGCTTTTTTGTTTGTTTTTGTTTGTTTAATTTATTTTTTCACAAAGTTCACCTATTTAAAAGCAGACAGAAGCAGAATGAGGTCTCCACGTTCTCTGGTAAAATCCACTTCAGTTTCATAATCGGCGGACGCCAAATTTCCAGAACACCAGAGAGTTGCTGCTCCGTGAGGAAAATGCGATCGTCTGTATTCTGGGCACATTGTGGAAAAGCCCCCCAGAGTGAAACTTCATTTGCTGAAGTTTGCTGCTCCCAAGAACTCGCGCTGTATGCCCCTGACATGATAATGAAGTTCAGTGAAGCAATTTCCACTCCGTGTACATCTTGCAATGTAGCATTCCTGCAGGAGGAGAGCACAGAAGTTACACAAGACAGAGAGAGAGAGACAGAGAGAAATTTAAAAAAAAACTTTGCTTTTCTTCTCTCTCCTTTTCTATTGTTCCAGGAGACGGGTTTAGCCTGTAGGAAAACTGAAATTCAACACAGGTGAAAAAAGAAAAGAGAGAGAGGGAGAAGGAGAGGAAGAAAGACAATTGTCTGTTCATCTTTCCCTTTCTTCTGCCTGCTGAGTTGAAACATCTAATTCCCATGGTCCACCTTGCTCCTGTTTCTTCTGTATGCTCATAAAGAACAAAGGCTTTTGTTTTTGATTGGACCAAGTTACAGCATTTGATTAGACTATCTATCCATCTATGTATGATTGCATGTACAATATACAGCAAAAAGTGTGTTTCCCAGGGGAGTTGTTCAGATGCTGAACCGAACTTAACTTGTGAAGCATACTTCTGGTTGGGAACATCAGTTGGAGTAAAATGAACCATTTCCTTTTTTCTTTTCCTTTCCTTGATTCCTTATGTTTATTTTTAATTTTTTGTTTTGTTCGCTCGTCTGATGTGTCACACAGCTGACAGTGGATTCACCAACAGATTATATTTCACATTACTGTTATTCTTACGAGAATAATTAATTCATGTAAGAAGCGTACACTCATGAGGAAAGTAGTTTTCAACAGAAAGAGAACAATAAGAAAAATAAATGCATGAAAAAAATATCTAATCTTCAAAAGGTTATAAATGAAACTTCTCTTTCAAAACATGTTTAATCTTATTCGCTTTGACAGGTTTATGCTGAAAGCTTTTCATTCCGTCGATTCAGCCATTTACCAGATTTAAGAAAAAAAGTATTTGTCTAATCCTGCTCTATTCTTCTGACTTCAACTCCAAGTTGTCCTACTTACTTTTCCTACAACAGCAAACAAAAAAACGTTGAGGAACTTTAATCTTAGGGAGCACACAGGGAAGGCTAAGGACACTGCCTCACACCGACCGAACGTAATGGAGAGTGCAAGAAGAAAGACGTGAAAAAATTGAATAGGCAGGTGATAGAAGTTGTCCTTAAATGGCACCAGACAATTGGACACTGTTTAAGGCAGAATATGGCACAAGGGAATGGAAATCTTCAGAGCAATATTGAAATCTTCATAAAGCCAAGACATGAAGTTGAACTTTTTAACCTGCTCATATATAACAAGACCCAAATCCCAGTCTGAGTTCTAAACATAGCGCTGAGTAAACGAGTGCGAGCTACATTAACATTTTTTTTTTTTGTGGCTGTTTCCACCTAGAAAGTATTAGCTAGGTCTCGCCACCAGGGAGCCAGCTGCAAGATTGCACAATGTGTAGGACAAGGCGATCGCTCGTTTTGCCCATCTCATAATGTCTGTGACAGCAAGGGATGATGGGAAAGCTGATTTCCTTGCTTGATGGTTGTAACTGTTCCGACAGAGCAAACAAGAAATAAGTCCGTTCTGTGCCACAGCCGGATGCATATACAAAACAGTGCAGCCTTTCAAATAATTATGAATCAGTGACATGGATGGATAGAAAAGAATCCGATTAGATAGCAGCTGTGAAACGGATAAGAGAATGCTTACACAGTGTTGAATGTATACAGATTATTTCGTGGAATGGTAAGTGTGAAATGATAGTTTCACAGCCCCCTCAGAGGTCAGGTATTATAGTCTCAAACAACGTTCAGTTAAAAGAGTCGACCGGTTACTTCCAGGGTGTGTTTTCGGTGCGTTCAAGATTTTCAGTCCCCATTATTGATAATATGTAATGCGTCAACTGCCAGTTTGAACAGAATCTGCTTTGCAGTTACAGTAGGAAACTTGCCGATCAGACCCTGGCAGTTTATTTACTGAGCAGGCTAGTATGGGTCACACGACGTGCTTATAATTACAGATATTTAAAACATTTCACATAGGAATAACATCGCCGGTTAGCTGATTTTAAACTTGTGTGCTTTTCTTTACAGTACAGTCTGTATGAATTTAATCTCCCTTCTTCCTTCTCACATGATGCACAATGCGTAGTTTACTTGGTTTAAGAATATGCTGTCAGATAAACACTGACAAGCAGTTGGCTAAACAATTATCCCATAAATTGCTTTGCGTGAATCGGTGACAACATATGGGATTAAATAATGTATGCATGGCATTCATTTTTGAAATGCTTGAAGAAGAAAAACTGGGACAAGCCATGACTGCTTGCAAAGGGTCAGAGGGTTGTATAACAAATGGGGGAAAACTGGGTAAATCATACAAAGGAGGTTATTAATGTTTTTTGATTTTTTTTAAATATTGAAATGTTCACAATATCTCAGCCCTGTCAATCATTTTGATTTTCTCATTTCTAGAGTAATTATTAGAGTAATTACATGCAAAATGGGTGAATGGTGTAGGAATAACATTCATTATGCTGGGTTTCTTCCCTGGTGATGCTCTGCCAGGCCTGCACTGCAGCTGTCTTTAGTTCCTGCTTGTTCTTGATACGTTTTGCCTTCAGTTTTGCCTTAGAATTCAAAACAAAGCAATCAGAGAGACAGCAAAAACATTAGGTGTGGCCAAATCAACTATTTGGTACATTCTTAAAAGAAAAAACGCACTGTGAGCTCAGGAACACCAAAAGACCCAGAAGACCACGGAAAACAACTGTGGTGGATGACAGCCTCTTGACGCCCCAAGAACAAGCAGGAACTAAAGACAGCTGCAGTGTAGGCCTGGCAGAGCATCACCAGGGAAGAAACCCAGCATCTGGTGATGTCTATGGGTTCCAGACTTCAGGCAGTCATTCACACTCACAATTTAATGAATGATTATGTTAGTTTGTCCAAATACTTTTGAGCCCCTAAAATTGGGGGGACCACATATAACAATGGGTGTAATTCCTACACCGTTCACCCAATGTGGATGTGACTATGCTCAAATTAAAGATGAAAGTCTACACTTAAAGCACATCTTGATTGTTTCCTTTCAAATCCATTGTGGTGGCATACAGAGCCAAAATGATGACAATTGTGTCACTGTCCAAATATTTATGGACCTAACTGTGTTTAAAATATACTTGTTTATTTCTGAAAAGGAATTGGCTCTCCCGCACTATGTCACATGATTAAAGACTTGATGATCCTGACAAATGTGCCCAATTTCTAATCTCAGAGTTCCTGCTTAGCCTCTCAAGGGGGGAAGGGAACTTGATGCAACGTTTCTTCAACTGTCCTGGTGCTGCCAGGAGGAACCCCAAAGCACTTAAGTAATAATAATCATTAAAAAATGGGATGCTGTGTCTTCATGGGATCACTTGATGCACTACACACACAAAGACCAAAAAGAAAAAAAAGTCAATTACGGACCATTGTTAACTGCAGGAGCATATATTCAATTTCTCTCTATATAATCACAATAGCATAATACTCTGCCTGTAGCCAAGAAACATTAACTGGCTTTCTGGAGATGGGGGAGGGGGGTGGTGGGTGTTGATGTTGATGTTGTCATTGTCACTCTTTTGGACTCTTTTGTTTCTTCCTCAGAAGTCTGCTTTGTAAGAAAAAAGCGTTTTCTCCAGTTGCCTCAAGGAGACTCAGGAAGGGAGAGAAAAACAACAACAAACACGATTTTGAAATCTCAGCCTTTTTTCGATTCCAGATATGAAATTGCAGGAAAGCAACACAACCCAAAGATCCGTTTGCTGAAAGTCCTCCCACTAGCAAGCTGACCCCAGTCTCCGAAGACAATGCTCCCTTTCCTCAAATGGCAGGACTGAATGCGGGGCCCAAACAAACCTTTGGCGACCCACGAATCGCACAATACACACTAGCATCGTATTGCATTTTAATTTAAAGGTAACAAAGTGGCTTCGGACAATAAATTCAGCCACCATAACATACAGTTGTGATTCACATGGGGGTCAAAGGCTTGACTAGGACTAGTGTGCTGTGAAAATAGTCAATGCAGCCACAGTTCTTCCCAGGATATTAATTGGTCTCGTACAAAACTGTCATACAAAGATCAGCACCCACTGAGATTGAGCAGCTTCCCTGTATTGCATGCAGGTCTGGGTTGTAAAAAATAGCCTCTGCATAACAGTTTACACTAAACCCTGCAAATAACACACAGCTAAGACACTGGATACAGGTACAGGTTTGTTTTGTCACAGTAGTGTCAAGGCTGCACATTTTCATATGTCAGGAGTCATGAATCCATGTTATTCTGCTGCAAGTGGCAACGCCATGCTTTCCTGCACAGCTAAGAGAGCAGTGTCCGGGGAGTACTAAAGAAAAGCTGATTAGCGGCTACAATTAGCAGGATTTTAAGGGGTTCGCTGCCTTCTCCAGTGACAATTTCAAACCATTAAAAAAAGAAGTGTGAGGAGAAAGAAAAAACTCATCACCGCTTGATTGGGCGACTTAATTTGCGGAAGTGTTTTCAATCACACTTTTCTCTTACACGACGGCAGGAGAACAAAGGCGGAAAGTTAATTAAAGTGAAAAATAGGAAGGGCCAAGAAAGAAGACAAATGCCAGGAAAAAAAAAAACCATCAGAACAAATTAAAAAATGTAGGGGTAAGTGCGATGGTCGTGGATATTAAAACGCCACCCCGGCTTTGCAGTCGAGTCAATTAACGGCCTCCGATACCCAAGCCAATCTCGTCGGTTTCATCATTACTCTGGCTGCTCACGTTTGCCTCTCCGTTTCAATCTGCTTTTGCTAAATAGAAATAGCAGTGCTGCTGTAATGGGCAGGGACATACTGTGTAACTCATCATGTATAATATTAAAAGTAATTTACATTTCATTTTCAGTGGGATTAGAATACTATCGGCGAATCTGCCCCCAACCCCCCCACCTGTTCCCCCTGGTCAGTTTAAGTGACGATAAACCTGAAGCTGGAGAAATATAAGAGTATTTATTTGGGTTCAATCTGAAATTAGGGACAGGATCAGGGTGGAAAGAGATGACGGTTATTGGGTTTGGCCAAGAAACTCCCCACAGCATGTGTTTCCATATGCATGCAGACAGGGCGGATACTTTTAAAAAGAGATGCAAACACCCCCCCCCCCCCCAAAAAAAAAAAAACATTCACCTGACGTGGGAGTCCCAGAATCAAGTCCCTTGTTTGTGTTCCTTGTAAAGACAGAAAAAAAATGATTCCTCATGAATTAATATATGAATACCACAGAATAAACACATGGATATGTCTTACACTTCACCTGAGTTTTAGGGTTAGGGTTCATGTGCTCAACATCAGAACTTACACTCACCTAAAGGATTATTAGGAACACCATACTAATACTGTGTTTGACCCCCTTTCGCCTTCAGAACTGCCTTAATTCTACGTGGCATTGATTCAACAAGGTGCTGAAAGCATTCTTTAGAAATGTTGGCCCATATTGATAGGATAGCATCTTGCAGTTGATGGAGATTTGTGGGATGCACATCCAGGGCACGAAGCTCCCGTTCCACCACATCCCAAAGATGCTCTATTGGGTTGAGATCTGGTGACTGTGGGGGCCAGTTTAGTACAGTGAACTCATTGTCATGTTCAAGAAACCAATTTGAAATGATTCGACCTTTGTGACATGGTGCATTATCCTGCTGGAAGTAGCCATCAGAGGATGGGTACATGGTGGTCATAAAGGGATGGACATGGTCAGAAACAATGCTCAGGTAGGCCGTGGCATTTAAACGATGCCCAATTGGCACTAAGGGGCCTAAAGTGTGCCAAGAAAACATCCCCCACACCATTACACCACCACCACCAGCCTGCACAGTGGTAACAAGGCATGATGGATCCATGTTCTCATTCTGTTTACGCCAAATTCTGACTCAACAGAAATCGAGACTCATCAGACCAGGCAACATTTTTCCAGTCTTCAACTGTCCAATTTTGGTGAGCTTGTGCAAATCGTAGCCTCTTTTTCCTACTTGTAGTGGAGATGAGTGGTACCCGGTGGGGTCTTCTGCTGTTGTAGCCCATCCGCCTCAAGGTTGTACGTGTTGTGGCTTCACAAATGCTTTGCTGCATACCTCGGTTGTAACGAGTGGTTATTTCAGTCAAAGTTGCTCTTCTATCAGCTTGAATCAGTCGGCCCATTCTCCTCTGACCTCTAGCATCAACAAGGCATTTTCGCCCACGGGACTGCCGCATACTGGATGTTTTTCCCTTTTCACACCATTCTTTGTAAACCCTAGAAATGGTTGCCCAGTAACTGAACAGATTGTGAAATACTCAGACCGGCCCGTCTGGCACCAACAACCATGCCACGCTCAAAATTGCTTAAATCACCTTTCTTTCCCATTCAGACATTCAGTTTGGAGTTCAGGAGATTGTCTTGACCAGGACCACACCCCTAAATGCATTGAAGCAACTGCCATGTGACTGGTTGGTTAGATAATTGCATTAATGAGAAATTGAACAGGTGTTCCTAATAATCCTTTAGGTGAGTGTAGATGATGTTCATAATGTATTGCTGTTTAAATCCTATGGTATTCATATATTAATACATGAGGAATTACGGGACCTTATTGTAAAGTGTTACCGGAAAAAACTTTGTCACCCCCCATTTTTTAACAATTGTTTTTAGCAGTGTGGAAGATGTGCCCTTATTCTGACAAAAAAAAAATAGAAATCATTCTGCATGCGTAGAATGATAAATATGATTGTATCGTCTGGAAACCTTTGATCGGAGCACGCACATCCTGGGAGAAGCTCAGTTTAATCAGAAATGAGCCACATTAAAGACTTTCCACAAACCCACCTCTGACTGATGACTCACACTGCCACAGAGCATCAACCAAACGAGCAAATGCTATTTATTAATTAAGTGGGTGATGAGCGGTACATCAATTGATTTAATTGGCGTACCTCTTGCTTTCTTCTGAGCTGCATTTCTTTCAAGGCTTCTTCCAACCACTTTAGTTCCTGTTTCGCCCCATGAGCGCTGGAATGAGAAGCACACACTGTCCCGAGTTAGGGTACAAGCGCATTACCGTTTCCTAAGAAGCCCCACAAAGAAGAATAAAAATGCTGCACATGGAAAACTCTCTTCTCGTCACCAGGTAATTGTGTATTAGAAGAATAGTATGAACATCAGATGAGTCATATTTCAGGCATCACTACCAAATGGCAAAATCATGTCACCAATTCTGATGCTTTATATTTTGTGACAGTGCATTCAGACTCAGATAGTTAGTCCCCTATAGGTAGCTGGTAGTTTGTCATAATAGACATCACATAACCATGCTGTGAACTTGAGTTACACAACCCTATGGGGCGAAGCTGTCGAACAAAAATCTCTCTACAGAAACCCAGAAAATGAAATGCAGGAAGCAATTCACAGTAATTCAAGGTGATGTAAATCAGTAACATTTCTTTATGCAATTTAACAACAAATGAAGTACACCTAGAAATGATTTACTGTAGGGCACAGAAACATGAATGATGCATTATCCACTGCGGCTCTCAGTGTGACCATGGTAACTAAAACAAAGCAGTGCAAATCACTTCTTCCACAAATAATTTGTTCCAAAACAGATATTGTTATGGGATCGGAATTATGTTTCTAGTGAGGACTCTAAAGCCCTGATGTTGTTATTAATTAATATATATTTTACCTCCTAAATAAACAAATACCTACTTACACTATTTAATGTGCTCTACATCCACACATTAAAACACCATCCCTATTATGCACAGATAACCAGTATAATTGTCCAGTTTAGTTCAATTTAAAAATAGTAGTAGTAATTTAAATCAAGAGATCTACATAACAATGAAAACCGATACATGTCCTCTTATTAAATTAAAATGCATAATTACATATACATATTGTAAGGTTGCCATGGTGCTGGGTTCTTAAAATAGGCGGGGCCTCAGGAAATAAGCACAGGAACAGGGCGTGTGGTAATTCATTTAACATTGCATGAGTGTGAAAACAATAAAA